>NW_025745735.1:365000-492933 GCF_021184085.1 Oncorhynchus gorbuscha | reverse complement strand
TGTTCATTTCATCTCAAATATATACAGCACAGCAAATATTGGACATCCAGAGTGCATCAAACATGATTTAGAGCTTGTTTATGGAAAAAAAGTTTTTTCTGTATTTCAATGTTGCAACTTGCTGAAAACTGTCCACAATGTTCATTTCATCTCAAATATACAGCACAGCAAAAATTGGACATCCAGAGTGTATCAACCATGATTTAGAGCTTGTTTATGGAAAAAAGTTTTTTCTGTATTTCAATGTTGCAACTTGCTGAAAACTGTCCACAATGTTCATTTCATCTCAAATATATACAGCACAGCAAAAATTGGACATCCAGAGTGCATCAAACATGATTTAGAGCTTGTTTATGGAAAAAACGTTTTTTCTGTATTTCAATGTTGCAACTTGCTGAAAACTGTCCACAATGTTCATTTCATCTCAAATAGACAGCACGGCAAAAATTGTACATCCAGAGTGCATCAAACATGATTTAGAGCTTGTTTATGGAAAAAAGTGTTTTCTGTATTTCAATGTTGCAACTTGCTGAAAACTGTTCACAATGTTCATTTAATCTCAAATAGTCTAGATAAGGCCAATAAAGTTCAATCGATTCGTAACAGGGAACAACAGTCAATGTTATTATATGGCCAACTTTCCTTCAAATAGCCTACGCAATATGCGAAAATAAGCACATCTTTATAGTGGAGTTTATTGATGGCATGGTTAGAAGCTGCTGACCGAGGGCATTTGATGTCCCTCTTTCTGCTGAAGCTCCACCTTTATACACAGCTCCTCTTGGAGGGCATTATTGGACTGCGTCATTTGTTCATTGTACAGTCTTAATTGTCCTATTGAAACCTGAATTATTCTATCAGCGTCTGGACATTGTGTCACACTCTTGTTGTTTGCTCTCCCTTGTTTCATCTCGCTCGCTCTCTCACGCATACCCACACACACGATAACAGGCAGAGAGCAGTGAAAAAGACTGTCTATTGAAATTCATATGAGGACACATGCATATTCCTTTGACCCTTTGGCGTTGGGGCATTAGTCATTTGGACTGCGGAAACCATGAATAAAGAACGAAATGGGTGAATGGGTGCGAGGCCAGCGAGACAGGCTGGTTGGCTAAATACAGAGGACAGTTTGACGTCTCTCTCACAAGCAGCTAGGGAGGAGGTATGGGGTGATATGCAGCACCCTTTAGTGTTGACATATTATATTCTCCACATAACTTTGACTATGTTCCAATATTAACTGTTGCCTTTGACTCCCAGAGGTATGGAATTTCAAGGGCCTGTTGATGTTCAGAGGGGGTCAGAGTGTCTTATTTCTTTTAGACAATGACAGGGGGCACAGCTGACAGATATGTAATGGTTTCATAGGAAGGCTATGATCTTATAGTGGTCAGCCTGGAGAAGTATACAAAACACATTTACAGGGATAGAATACTATTTCAGACTCAGCTTGTCATGATCTGCTGAAACTTGAAAACTTTTATCACTTGAAACAGTATCCTCTCCGAAACACTCAAACGCACACCTTCTCTCTTTCAAAGGGGTAGATCAGCTTTAATATTGCAGATAGATTGTGTCTTCTATCAAAGTAATTGTCCTCATTATTTCCAATCCCCCATATATTTTTTTTGTGTAAATATATACACACTACCGGTCAAAGGTTTTATAACACCTGCTCATTCGAGGCTTTTAAATTTTTTTTTTTTACTATTTTCTACATTGTAGAATAATAGTGACGACATCAAAACTATGAAATAACACATATGGAATCATGGAGTAACAGAAAAAGTGTTAAAATATATTTTACATTTGAGATTCTTGAAATAGCCACCCTTTGCCTTGATGACAGCTTTGCACACTCTTGACATTCTCTCAACCAGCTTCACCGGGAATGTTTTTCCAACCATCTTGAAAGAGTTTGCACATATGCTGAGCACTTGTTGGCTTCTTTTCCTTCTCTCTGCGGTCCGACTTATCCCAAACCATCTCAATTTGGTTGAGGTCGGGGGATTGTGGAGGCCAGGTCATCTGATGCAGCACTCCATCACTCTCATTCATGGTAAAATAGCCATTACACAACCTGGAGGTGTGTTGGGTCATTGTCCTGTTGAAAAACAAATGATCAGTGGTGGGCCGTCAGGGCCAGCATGGCCTTCTCTGCTGGCCTAAACATCATCAGAATATAATTTTTTTTAATTATATTTTCCCACTGTAACGGTTTTCTAGGTGTGAAGGAGAGTCGGACCAAAATGCAGCGTGTAGATTGCGATCCATGTTTCATGAACAAACGTAACACAAATCTAAATACAAAACCTACAAAACAATAAACGAAAACCGAAACAGCCTAATACTGGTGCAAATACACACAGAACAAGGAACAAAGACACTAAGGAAAATCACCCACGAAACACTCAAAGAATATGGCTGCCTAAATATGGTTCCCAATCAGAGACAACGATAAACACCTGCCTCTGATTGAGAACCACTTCAGACAGCCATAGACCTAACTAGAACACCCCACTAAGCTACAATCCCAATACATACACACCACATACAAAAACCCATGCCACACCCTGGCCTGACCAAATAAATGAAGATAAACACAAAATACTTCGACCAGGGCGTGACAGAACCTCCTCCCTAAGGTGCGGACTCCCGAACGCACCTCAAAACACTAGGGAGGGTCTGGGTTGGCGTCTGTCCATGGTGGCGGCTCCGGTGCGGGACGTGGACCCCACTCACTCTATGTCTTAGTCCCCTCTCCTCGCGTCCTTGGATAGTCCACCCTCTCCGCCAACCATGGCCTAGTAGTCCTCACCCAGAACCCCACTGGACTGAGGAGCAGATCGGGACTGAGGGGCAGCTCGGGACTGAGGCAGCTCGGGACTGAGGGGAAGCTCGTGAGTGAGAGGAAGCTCGTGAGTGAGAGGAAGCTCGGGAGTGAGAGGAAGCTCGGGAGTGAGAGGAAGCTCGGGAGTGAGAGGAAGCTCAGGAGTGAGAGGAAGCTCAGGAGTGAGAAGAAGCTCAGGAGTGAGAGGAAGCTCAGGCGTGAGAGGAAGCTCAGGAGTGAGAGGAAGCTCAGGCAGGTTGATGGATCTACCAGATCCTGGCTGGCTGGTGGTTTCGGCAGATCCTGGCTGACTGGCAGATCCCGGCTGACTGGCAGATCCCGGCTGACTGGCAGATCCTGGCTGACTGGCGGATCCTGGCTGACTGGCAGATCTTGCAGATCCTGGCTGACTGGCGGATCCTGGCTGACTGGCGGATCCTGGCCGACTGGCAGAAATGTATTTTGATTTGTTTAACACTTTCTTGGTAACTACATGATTCCATATGTGTTATTTCATAGTTGTAATGTATTCACTATTATTCTATACTGTACAAAATAGTAAAAATAAAGAAAAACCCTTGAATGAGTAGGTATTCTAAAACTTTTGACTGGTAGTAACATAGTCCCCTAGAATGCATATATGTATATGTGTGGGCTCCCGCGTGGTGCAGCTGTCTAAGGCACTGCATCCCAGTGCTAGAAGCGTCACTACAAACAACCTGGTTCGAATCCAGGCTGTATCACAACCGGCCGTGATTGGGAGTCCCATAGTTGGCCCACAGTTGGCCCAGCGTCGTCCGGGTTTGGCCGGTGTAGGCCATCATTGTATATAAGAATTTGTTTAACTGACTTGCATAGTTAAATCAAGGTTATACAAAACATTTTAAAGTGTATGTATATATTTGTATGCCGCAAGCTAGCTAAGCTTTAGATTGACTCTGACAGCAAACTCTTGCCACAGTTTTGCAATCCATACTCACGCTGTGGAAAGCAGTGAACATGCTTCCTTTTTTGTCAGACCTTCTTGTACCTTTTTGCTGTGTCATCTGGGGTTTTGGCTGTTAACATAAAGAACATAAAGCAATTTATTAATATGCTTGCTGAAATCTGAACACAATAGCATTTATTCTAAACATACATATTTATATCTTTCCTTCTGCCATAACTCAAGTAAAGCTTAAGCTAGAAAACCAAATCAACTTCAGCATGTACAGTACAGAATGATTGAGGATGTTTAACTAGAAAACATGACACTTGTCCTAGGTCACTTACAGAACCCCTAAGCAGTTGAAATTTCCCAAAAGAAAAAAATATATTTTTAACCTCTTAAATCTAGGGGGCAGAATTTTCCTTTTTGGATGAATAGCGTGCCCAATTTCAAATTCCTGCTACTCATGCCAAGAATATAAGATATGCATATTATTCATAGATTTGGATAGAAAACACTGAAGTTTCTAAAACTGTTTGATTCATGTCTGTGAGTATAACAGAACTTATGTTGCAGGCAAAACCCAGAGGACTAACTGTTCAGAATTTCTTTTCCCCCCTCTCTGTTCCCTATATTGTCTTTGCCATGGGATATTTCATAGGAACCTATTTTCAGTTCCTACCACTTCCACTGGATGTCGCCAGTCTTTAGAATTTGGTTGAGGTTATTCCTTTGTGCAAGTTAGCCAATGTTAGCTGGTTAGTTTGGGTACTTGACTGATGTTTTTAGGACAGAACGCTTAGATCAACCCTTACCGAGATAGGTGGGACTGATTCTGAATAAGTGTAGACAAAGAAGAGCTCTCCAGTAGGTATCAAAACATTCAAAGCGCATTTTCTCAAAAGTGAGGTTACAAGGGTATCAACTTTCAAAGCAAAATTACTTTCCATTCTTTCTGAAATTGAATGTATGATATACAGTGCCTTGCGAAAGTATTCAGCCCCCTTGAACTTTGCAACCTTTTGCCACATTTCAGGCTTCAAACTTAAAGATATAAAACTGTATTTTTTTTGTGAAGAATCAACAACAAGTGGGACACAATCATTACATTTACATTTAAGTCATTTAGCAGACGCTCTTATCCAGAGCGACTTACAAATTGGTGCATTCACCTTATGACATCCAGTGGAACAACCACTTTACAATAGTGCATCTAAATATTTTAGGGGGGGGGTGAGAAGGATTACTTTATCCTATCCTAGGTATTCCTTAAAGAGGTGGGGTTTCAGGTGTCTCCGGAAGGTGGTGATTGACTCCGCTGTCCTGGCGTCGTGAATCATGAAGTGGAACGACATTTATTGGATATTTCAAACTTTTTTAACAAATCAAAAACTGAAAAATTGGGCGTGCAAAATTATTCAGCCCCCTTAAGTTAATACTTTGTAGCACCACCTTTTGCTGTGATTACAGCTGTAAGTCGCTTGGGGTATGTCTCTATCAGTTTTGCACATCGAGAGACTGACATCTTTTCCCATTCATCCTTGCAAAACAGCTCGAGCTCAGTAAGGTTGGATGGGGAGCATTTGTGAACAGCAGTTTTCAGTTCTTTCCACAGATTCTCGATTGGATTCAGGTCTGGACTTTGACTTGGCCATTCTAACACCTGGATATGTTTATTTTTGAACCATTCCATTGTAGATTTTGCTTTATGTTTTGGATCATTGTCTTGTTGGAAGACAAATCTCCGTCCCAGTCTCAGCTCTTTTGCAGACTCCATCAGGTTTTCTTCTAGAATGGTCCTGTATTTGGCTCCATCCATCTTCCCATCAATTTTAACCATCTTCCCTGTCCCTGCTGAAGAAAAGCAGGCCCAAACCATGATGCTGCCACCACCATGTTTGACAGTGGGGATGGTGTGTTCAGGGTGATGGGCTGTGTTGCTTTTACGCCAATCATAACGTTTTGCATTGTTGCCAAAAAGTTCAATTTTGGTTTCATCTGACCAGAGCACCTTCTTCCACATGTTTGGTGTGTCGCCCAGGTGGCTTGTGGCAAACTTTTTTGCACAGATTTGTGCAATATACGACTGATTGTTGTCCTATGGACAGAGTCTCCCACCTCAGCTGTAGATCTCTGCAGTTCATCCAGAGTGATCATGGGCATCTTTGCTGCATCTCTGATCAGTCTTCTTGTATGAGATGAAAGTTTAGAGGGACGGCCAGGTCTTGGTAGATTTGCAGTGGTCTGATACTCCTTCCATTTCAATATTATCGCTTGCACAGTGCTCCTTGGGATGGTTAAAGCTTGGGAAATCTTTTTGTATCCAAATCCGGCTTTAAACTTCTTCACAACAGTATCTCGGACCTGCCTTGTGTGTTCCTTGTTCTTCATGATGCTCTCTGCGCTTTTAACGGACCTCTGAGACTATCACAGTGCAGGTGCATTTATATGGAGACTTGATTACACACAGGTGGATTGTAATTTATCATCATTAGTCATTTAGGTCAACATTGGATCATTCAGAGATCCTCACTGAACTTCTGGAGAGAGTTTGCTGCACTGAAAGTAAAGGGGCTGAATAATTTTGCACGCCCAATTTTTCAATTTTTGATTTGTTAAAAAAGTTTGAAATATCCAATAAATGTCGTTCCACTTCATGATTGTGTCCCACTTGTTGTTGATTCTTCACAAAAAAATACAGTTTTATATCTTTATGTTTGAAGCCTGAAATGTGGCAAAAGGTTGCAAAGTTCAAGGGGGCCGAATACTTTCGCAAGGCACTGTACCATTTTGTAGCTCTGTGTCTCCGCTTTTATCCTGTGTAAAAAAAAACATTTCAAATTTTGCAACATAAGACTGAATCAAGGCGGTCGGTGACATATTATTTCACCAGCCGGAACACTTATTTATTTATTGCTATGGACATGCATTGAAGAGAACAATCTAAGCTTTCCAGTGGCCAGTGTTCTTTATACTTGTGTATATGCTGCATGAGTAATTTGCTTTCCAGTCTTTCTACAAGGGCTTGCACTCCTCTGTTTCCAGGCTGCATTCCAACTCTGGACACGTTAGACTGCAAGCCCGTGTAGAGCGAGTGAAGAGTTTAGGAGACACACACCCTTCTAGTCTACCTTCTAGTTTGGCCTGCAGTCGAAATCAAACCAAATCAAATGTATTTATAAAGGCCATCTTCCATCAGCTGATATCTCAAAGTGCTGTACAGAAACCCAGCCTAAAAACCCCAAACAGAAAGCAATCCAGGTGTAGAAGCACGGTGGCTAGGAAAAACTCCCTTGAAAGGCCAGAACCTAGGAAGAACCCTAGAGGGGATCCAGGCTATGAGGGATGGCCAGTCCACCTCTGGCTGTGCCGGGTGGAGATTATAACAGAACAAGGCCAAGATGTTCAAATGTTCATAGATGACCAACAGGGTCAAATAATAATACTCACAGTGGTTGTCGAGGGTGCAACAGGTCAGCACCTCAGGAGTAAATGTCAGTTGGCTTTTCGTAGCCGATCACATTCAGAGTATCTCTACCACTCCTGCTGTCTCTAGAGAGTTGAAAACAGCAGGTCTTGGACAGGTAGCCCATCTGATGAACAGGTCAGGGTTCCATAGCCGCAGGCAGAACAGTTGAAACTGGAGCAGCAGCACGGCCAGGTGGACTGGGGACAGCAAGGAGTCATCAGGCCAGGTAGTCCTGAGGCATGGTCCTAGGGCTCAGGTCCTCCGATAAAGACAGGAGAAATACTCCAGGTATAACAGACTGACCCTAGCCCCTGACACATAAACTACTACAGCATAAATACTGGAGGCTGAGTCAGGAGGGGTCGGGAGACACTGTGGCCCCATCCGACGATACCCCCGGACATGGCCAAACAGGCAGGATTTTACCCCACTCACTTTGCCAAAGCACAGCCCCCACACCACTAGACGGATATCTTCAACCATCAACTTACCATCCTGAGACAAGGCCAAGTATAGCCTACAAAGTTCTCCGCCACGGCACAGCCCAAAGGGGGGCGCCAACCCAGACAGGAAGATCACCTCAGTGACTCAACCCACTCAAGTGATGCACCCCTCCTAGGGACGGCATGGAAGAGCACCAGTAAGCCAGCGACTCAGTGACTCAAACTCAAGATGTTTAATGTCTGTCTGGAAAGTTTTTGTTCTCCTATTTCCAACAATGTGGATGAATTCCTACTGCTTTTGAAAAAGTATGATTGGAATGGAATGGGAATTGAATGGGATGTTCGATTTCAAATATCACTTAGTGTCATTCTCTAAAACCTCTGTGCCTGAGTAAAATGTGCATGCTTCCTTGCAGGGTTTGTCCAAACAAGAGGAGGAGCAGTCTCCCTCCTGCTCCATCCGGAAGGATTTAATGTTTAGCCATTCTTGGGTTCCACTTACGGATTGGGTTACATTTCTTCATCTGTTCTGTTAATGAATTTGGCACACTAAAAAAGTTTTGGATATAAAAAATTAAAAAAAGGTTCACAATCAGGGGCTGCATTACCCAAAAGGGCTTCCAAAAAAGTACCCCCCCCCCCTCATTTTTTTGTTTGTTTTTACACTGGGATGACATGCTTCATTGATGATTGAATAGTTGGGCTAGTGGTAGCCCTGCCAAGGTTGGAAAATACATTATTTTGACCACTTTGTTGGTTTAATAGCTATAACCCATAGAATGTCATGCTCTTTTAGCCCCCCCCCAAAAAAAAAAAATTAAGCATAACAACCATACACAGGTGAATGTGGGGCTTTCTGCTAAGTTAGTTAGTTAGTGTTCCGGGGCATAGGTTAGTACAGAAGTGGAGAAAGGTATGGCGAGCAGGTTGAAGAGAATATGATTTAAGGGAAAGTTAAGGTTGTGTTACCAAAAACTGTGTCTCAATGGGTTGAGTCTGGGGCCTATCGTGAGTTTAATTTATGAAAAAAATATTTGGGTTTCTATTGTCATACACTATTGATCTGATTGTTAATTTCTTTGTTGCAATATTGCAGAAATGCACAGGGGCTACACTTGAGGCAAGTTGATATGATAGAGGATGGCATTGCAAGGAGCTCAAGGACCCTGACAAGAATGATGAAAAGCCTAAGAGTGCATTGTGAATGTTACAGTTGTCGATCAACACAGAATAATGAAACATTTTGACCCTGAAAAGGCCACAAGTTTTGCTTGCCTACGGTGCATTTGGAAAGTATTCAGACCCCTTGACTTTTTCCACATTTTGTTACGTTTACAGCCCTTTTCTAAAATGTATTCAATCATTTTTTCCCTCATCAATCTACACATAATACCCCATAATGACAAAGCAAAAACAGGTGTTTAGGAATTTTTGCAAATGTATTAAAAATACAAATTTAAAATCACATTTAAATAAGTATTCAGAACCTTTACTCAGTACTTTGTTGAAGCATCTTTAGCAGCGATTACAGCCTTGAGTCTTCTTGGCAGTGACACTACAAGCTTGGCATACTGTGTTTCTCCCATTCTTCTCTGCAGATCCTCTCAAGCTCTGTCAGGTTGGATGGGGAGCGTCGATGCACAGCTATTTTCAGGTCTCTCCAGATATGTTGGATCGGGCTCTGACTGGGCAACTCAAGGACAAAAGCCTGTTTTCCTGACTGAATATAGGCTGAATGTTTTGTCAAATAGTAAAATGTTTACAGTGAATTACAGTAAAAATAGCAACAGACAAATAAACTCATACTCTCAGTTATTTTGTGACAACAAGTTATCCATTTATCCATTATCCATTTTTATTCTTTATCTAGGCTTGGGACCTAAGAGATCATTTGTTGATATATTTCACTTTTGGTAAACCATTGCCTTTTTAAAGTACTGCTCAGTAGATATACTGAAATGGATAAAAAAAGAGGGCTTGCCAACTTCATATACTGAATAATATGATAAATACATCTCTGTATTTGTATTTATAAGGGATCCCCATTACTCTTCCTGGGGTCCAAACACAGCAAAACACACAATAAAACAAAATATAAAAACAGGGAACTATGTTTGTCCTGAATGAGCCAAAGATTAAACAGTATATCATATAACATCGCTACACCACCACATATCCACAACACAACATTTTCAATACCACAATGTGTGCTTACACATGTGTCCCTTTAAAAAATGGAACTTTTATTTAATTATTTAATTAGGCAAGTCAGTTAGGAATAAATTCTTATTTACAATGACAGCCTACCCCGGCCAAACCCGGACGATGCTGGGCCAATTTTGCGCCTCCCTATGGGACTCCCAATCATGGCCGGATATGACAGAGCCCGGATTTGATCCAGGGACAATAGTGACGCCTCTTTCACTGGGATGCAGTGCCTTTGACAACTGCGCCACTCGGGAGCCCCATGGTGCCACCTTTGTGTGTGTCTCTTCACACTCCCCGTTGTTCCGTAAAGTGTATTTTTACCTGCTTTTTCAATCAAATTTTCTGCTTGCATGAGTTATTTGATGTAGAATAGAGTTCCATGTAGTCATGGCTCTATGTAGTACTGTGCGCCTCCCATAGTCTGTTCTGGACTTGGGGACTGTGACGAGACCTCTGGTGGCATGTCTTGTGGGGTATGCATGGGTGTCCGAGCTGTGTGCTAGTATTTTAAACAGACAGCAATCTCCTCCTACATTCCCTTCTACAGTACATTCAGCTGGTCAACACCTCTTACAAAAACAAGTAATGATGAAGTCAATCTGTGTTCCACTTTGAGTCATGAGAGATCCGAGTTGAGTGATCGCTGTCCCTGTTCCCCCACGACTGCATGGCCAGGCAGGACTCCAACACCATCATTAAGTTTGCAGACGACACAACAGTGGTAGGCCTGATCACCGACAACAACGAGACAGCCTATAGGGAGGAGGTCAAAGACCTAGCCGGGTGGTGCCAAAATAACAACCTATACCTCAACGTAACCAAGACTAAGGAGAGAATTGTGGACTACAGGAAAAGGAGGACCGAGCACGCCCTTGTCTATTGTAGATTCAGTCTTCCCAGCCTGGTGCAGGTCTACAATTTTGTTTCTGGTGTCCTTTGACAGCTCTTTGGTCTTGGCCATAGTGGAGTTTGGAGTGTGACTGTTTGAGGTTGTGGACAGGTGTCTTTTATACTGATAACAAGTTCAAACAGGTGCCATTAATACAGGTAACGAGTGGAGGACAGAGGAGTGAGTCTCTTAAAGAAGAAGTTACAGGTCTGTGAGAGCCAGAAATCTTACTTGTTTGTAGGTGACCAAATACGTATTTTCCACCATAATTTGCAAATAAAGTCATTCAAAATCATACAATGTGATTTTCTGTATTTTTTTCTCATTTTGTCTGTCATAGTTGAAGTGCACCTATGATGAAAATTACAGGCCTCTCATCTTTTTAAGTGGGAGAACTTGCACAATTGGTGGCTGACTAAATACTTTTTTGCCCCACTGTATATAGGCAGACATAGCTATGGAAAGAAACCCCCGTCTTGAGTCAACATAAATATACCAGGTTACTACAGTTAGTGATTCATTTTATCGCTATTTCTGCTTTTTGTGACTCCTCTTTGGCTGGAAAATGGCTGTGTTTTTCTGTGATTAGGCGCTGACCTAACATAATCCGATGGTGTGCTTTCGATTTTTTTTTAAATCGGACACTGTGGTGAGATTAACAACAAGTTTATATTTAAAATGGTGTATTATACTTGTATGTTTGAGGAAATTAAATTATGAGATTTCTGTTGTTTGAATTTGGCACCCTCACTGGCTGTTGTCAAATCGATCCTGTTAACGGGATTTCAGCCATAAGAAGTTTTTAAACAATATCTAGTCCTAGCTAATGATGCTGCTTGGATAGAAAATCCTTGCTCACCCATCCAGGGGCTTTGGCATTTGGACCTACCCTGCCAATCAGGCTCAGACTCTAGAGAGGGCAGTGCTGCTTTAGCTGGTCTCTGACCGCATTCCCCTTTCCGTCTTGGCTGCGTTGGCTACTTGCAGTGAGCCTATAAAATGGATAAGGACTTCTTCTTAGTGGGTGGGTCACTCAGGTGGATGTTTAATATATAGGGTTGGCACCGTTCCATCATGATAGGACAAAAAATAAACAAACTATATATTTGTGATTTTATTTTTAAAAGTGGGCAAAAGTGAATAATCTCTCTGTCACAACTCCTGCTCGCAGACACACATTGGCTCTGGCATTTGCAACCATTTTCCTTACTCACACACTTTCTAGCACACTCGCTTAGGCACATGTTCACACCTCATAAAGCCGCTCACACATTAAGCTTTGTGATTTCCTCTTCCAATTAACTGAACACATTATCTACACAAATCTGTAGCTTCTACAGTAAAGACTATTCTACAGGCGCTCTGACAGTGGTTCAATCTTGCGGTTATGGGTCATTGTCTTCTTCGCATCAGGAATTTAATTTGCCGGAACATTTTAAAATCCTGTTTGTCTGCTTCATGTGCTCCAAAGGGAACCAGAGAGGGAAAAGCTCATCTCTGTATTAAAGCTATAAATAAAATGAAAGGAGTTTGTGTTATTGTTTCATACCTCCAGGATGCTTGTTCACCGGACGCTGCCATGACAGGTGTAAGAGGTTTGCTCATCATCCTGTGGCTGTCCAGAGGAGGCCTCCATCCTAGTCTAGATATGGCCTTGAGCCAGTGAGGAGCCAGGCGACTGTGACATTAGCCCCTGATCAGGTCTGTCATCTCATCTGAACCAGTTCCACACACAGCCAGGGGCCAGCCACACCTGGGGCACCCAGCCTCACAGGCTCACCGTCATCAACCAATCCCGACAGTCACAATATGTTGATGGAACACGGGAGCTTTGTTGATTTTCTCCTGGGTCAGCTGAAGCAGCATACTGAAGTCAATACAGACAACTCTCATGTCTGTCACAGCTTTGTCAGCTAAAACACACACCTCATATTCAATCGATATTTGTAGCTACTGGGAGTAAGGTGCAATTGACATTTGTAGCAAATGGACATATATTACATTTATAGGTTGCTAGCTATGTTACAGTAAAATATAATATATAATATATGCCATTTAGCAGACACTTCTATCCAAAGCAACTTACAGTCATGCTTGCATTCATTTTACGTATGGGTGGTCCCGGGAATTGAACCCACTACTGAGTTATGGTAGAATCCATGGTGTTGATATATTATTATATTAAAGTGTTGATATATTATTCTATTGACATGCATTTATTCATATTACTCACCTCATTGCACTGAGAGGCAGGTTAATGTGGGGGATGATGTTTATCTCATGTGTAACTCTGAGATTGATAAATCATTCTCAAATTTTGTGAAACTATTACCCTATTTGTGGAGAGCCTCGGGTGTATTTCTCTCCATGTAAAGAGGTTTTTAATTATGGACATACGACAGAGTCAAAACATCCCCATTTCATTATCCCCTATGAGCAGCATAATATTTGGTTCAATAATATAAAGTCTATATACTACTCAGTCAAAAACCTGAGTAGCTAAATTACTCCTACCCTGAACACCAAAACCTCAAATTATAGATCATGTCTGGCTGGAGAAGCCGAGTCTAATTTCGTACCAGCAGGTCTAGATAACAGAGCCTGCTGGGAGTGGTTAAAGGTCAGGCTATGTAATAACATCTCTATCACACCCAAGCAGCAAGGGGACCTGGCTGAGTCACCAGAGATGATTGCTGGGGCTGGGTGGTTGACTGTCTGATTCACTCTTCTGAAGACTCTCTCATTCCATCTCCATAACAGGTCTATTCCTATTCAGACAGCCTCTCCATCTTCTCTATTGCAACGAGTATTTGTACTGAAAATTATTTCTGCTCTTACTTTGATCAATTGCACTGAGAACAAGTAAAGGTAGGTGTCTACACTAGAGCCCAAGTCTATGGATTTTCTTGTTGGAGTATGAAACAATGAAAGGACATGTTGAAGAGACAGGTTTGCTTGTCACCACCATAATATTTAACTATCATTATTATCCTTATCTTCAGTACTTCAATACACTCTTGTTGGTGATAAGAAAAGTGATTAGAAACACCTGTGTGCTCAACATTTGAAAATAACTCTTTAGAAATGACAGACTAAAACATTGAATATGGATTGTCTCTCCGTCTGCAATAACAGAAACAGATGGAGACCACTTAACAAAGACAAATCTTCAACTAGAACTGGGTAGGAGAGGACAGAGGAAGGATTTTGTGACATTTCCAGCTCAGTAATGTATTCAACTAAACTTTTCTCGTTGTGCCCTTTATGTGGAACAATTTACAGAGCTCACTGAAATGAGATGTTCCAGTTCAGAGTAATCTTTAGAGATCTATGTCTGTTTTTCTTAACATGTGATGTCTATATTGTATATGTTTGATATATGTGTGCAGGGCTCATCTGACATCCCTGTCAAAATGAAGGTTAAATAAATAAAGAAATAAATGTCTGCAATTCAATTACACCTGCTTCGAGAAGTGTGTTTTGCTGTAGAGGCTCCCGAGTGGCGCAGCAGTCTAAAGCACTGCATCTCAGTGCTAGAGGCATCACCGCCCAAATAGGTCCACAGACGATGCAATCTCAACCACACTGCACACTGCCCTAACCCACCTGGACAAGAGGAATACCTATGTGAGAATGCTGTTCATCGACTACAGCTCAGCATTCAACACCATAGTACCCTGCAAGCTCGTCATCAAGCTCGAGACCCTGGGTCTCGACCCCGCCCTGTGCAACTGGGTACTGGACTTCCTGACGGGCCGCCCCCAGGTGGTGAGGGTAGGCAACAACATCTCCTCCCCGCTGATCCTCAACACGGGGGCCCCACAAGGGTGCGTTCTGAGCCCTCTCCTGTACTCCCTGTTCACCCACGACTGCGTGGCCACGCACGCCTCCAACTCAATCATCAAGTTTGCGGACGACACAACAGTGGTAGGCTTGATTACCAACAACGACGAGACGGCCTACAGGGAGGAGGTGAGGGCCCTCGGAGTGTGGTGTCAGGAAAATAACCTCACACTCAACGTCAACAAAACTAAGGAGATGATTGTGGACTTCAGGAAACAGCAGAGGGAACACACCCCTATCCACATCGATGGAACAGTAGTGGAGAGGGTAGCTAGTTTTAAGTTCCTCGGCATACACATCACAGACAAACTGAATTGGTCCACTCACACTGACAGCGTCGTGAAGAAGGCGCAGCAGCGCCTATTCAACCTCAGGAGGCTGAAGAAATTCGGCTTGTCACCAAAAGCACTCACAAACTTCTACAGATGCACAATCGAGAGCATCCTGGCGGGCTGTATCACCGCCTGGTACGGCAACTGCTCCGCCCTCAACCGTAAGGCTCTCCAGAGGGTAGTGAGGACTGCACAACGCATCACCGGGGCAAACTACCTGCCCTCCAGGACACCTACACCACCCGTTGTTACAGGAAGGCCATAAAGATCATCAAGGACATCAACCACCCGAACCACTGCCTGTTCACCCCGCTATCATCCAGAAGGCGAGGTCAGTACAGGTGCATCAAAGCTGGGACCGAGAGACTGAAAAACAGCTTCTATCTCAAGGCCATCAGACTGTTAAACAGCCACCACTAACACTGAGTGGCTGCTGCCAACACACTGTCATTGACACTGACCCAACTCCAGCCATTTTAATAATGGGAATTGATGGGAAATGATGTAAATATATCACTAGCCACTTTAAACAATGCTACCTTATATAATGTTACTTACCCTACATTATTCATCTCATATGCATATGTATATACTGTACTCTACATCATCGACTGCATCCTTATGTAACACATGTATCACTAGCCACTTTAACTATGCCACTTTGTTTACTTTGTCTACACACTCATCTCATATGTATATACTGTACTCGATACCATCTACTGTATGCTGCTCTGTACCATCACTCATTCATATATCCTTATGTACATGTTCCTTATCCCCTTACACTGTGTATAAGACAGTAGTTTTGGAATTGTTAGTTAGATTACTTGTTGGTTATCACTGCATTGTCGGAACTAGAAGCACAAGCATTTCGCTACACTCGCATTAACATCTGCTAACCATGTGTATGTGACAAATAAAATTTGATTTGATTTGATTTGATTTGATCACAACAGCCCCTGGTTCGATAAAGGTTCAATAAAAATACATTTAAAAAGAACATAGCATTTTTACCATCAGCTCTGCCAAACCAATACTGTTCCTTAGCTTGACTGCTTTTCTTTTACTAATAGTGCACCCTGAGCTTTCTCCTTGTTTAAGAACATGAAGTCTGGAGGTGGGTTCACCATAAATCAATGGATTTTCCAAGATGGCGTAGCAGTAAGTTATCCTGTCGTATCGTCTCTCTGTAAATATCGTCTCTTTTTCGTTTTAGATATTTTTTTTCTTCGCATATCTTTAAAAACATTTTGCTAAACCTAAGCTTCCAAATACTCTTCTGCAACCCGCCAATGTAGCTACTTTTCCTAAAGTAGTTATATTTACTTCGGAACCAGACCCCCTCAACTGAAGCTAGCCAGCCAACTACCAGCTATGCTAGCGGTCTTCAGCTAACCGGTCATCAACTAACCTTTAGCTCGGAAAGCCCTCGCCAGTTCGAACAACGCGACACTAACCAGAGCATAACGGACCTATTTTTAAAAAAACTTACCCCCGGATTCCCACCACAAACGGAACATTCTTCAGCTGGATCTTCGCAACTAGCTATCGAGCTAAACAGCAACCCTGGTTGATTAGCCCGGCCAGAGCTCCTAGCATACTCCTGGGCTACAATACCTTGACTACGACCGGTCTATCAATATCACTGCATGAAGAGGAATAAACAGACTCACCCCATCGCGACGTCCTCCAAAGGCTAACTCGCTATCTCCTTGCTTGTTAGTTCGGCATGCTAACTGCTAGCTTGTTTAGCCCAGGTCCGCTAACTACTACCTTGTTTACCCCGGCCTGCTAATCTGTTAGCTTGTTAGCACAGGCCTGCTAACCATCTGCATCGCCGCGTCCCAAAAACGCAGTGGCCCATATGTACTCTATCTCTTCCCGATTTAAAAAAAAAAATTGTTTATACCTTCCGGAAACCTGCCTCACCCAATGTGATACGGAATCGCTATTATCTTTATTTTTAGAACACACTCAAGAACCTTCAGAAGCTAACCAGCTAGCTAGCTACAAGCTATTTAGTCATTGTTAGTTTTCTTAACCTGGATAACACTCGCCAGCCCAGCCCCCCCTGCCCCATCCACCGCTGCCCCCTGGACTCTGATCACTTGGCTACATAGCTGATGCACGCTGGACTGTCCATTAATCACGGTACTCCATTCTGCTTGTTTGTTTTATCTGTCGGCCGAGTTGCCTAGTCAATGCCATCTCACCTGCTGTTGTTATGCTAGCTGATTAGCTGTTGTCTCACCCACTGTTTTAGCTAGCTTTCCCAATTCAACACCTGTGTTTACTGTATGCCTCGCTGTATGTCTCTCTCAAATGTCAATATGCCTTGTATACTGTTGCTCAGGTTAGTTATCATTGTTTTAGTTCACAATGGAGCCCCTAGTCCTATTCCTCATACCCCTGATACCTCCTTTGTCCCACCTCCCACATATGCGGTGACCTCACCCATTACTACAACCAGCATGTCCAAAGATAAAACCTCTCTCATCATCACCCAGTGCCTGGGCTTACCTCCGCCGTACCCGCACCCCACCATATGCCTGTCTGTGCATTATGCCCTGAATATATTCTACCATGCCCAGAAACCTGCTCCTCTTATTCTCTGTCCCCAAAGCTCTAGGCGACCAGTTTTGATAGCCCTTAGCCGCACCCTCATACTACTCCTTCTCTGTTCCGCGGGTGATGTGGAGGTAAACCCAGGCCCTGCATGTCCCCAGGCACCCTCATTTGTTGACGTCTGTGACCGAAAAAGCCTTGGTTTCATGCATGTCAACATTAGAAGCCTCCTCCCTAAGTTTGTTTTAGTCACTGCTTTAGCACACTCTGCTAACCCTGATGTCCGTGCCGTGTCTGAATCCTGGCGCAGGAAGGCCACCAAAAATTCAGAGATTTCCATACCCAACTATAACATCTTCCGTCAAGATAGAACTGCCAAAGGGGGAGGAGTCGCAGTCTACTGCAGAGATAGCCTGCAAAGTAATGTCATACTTTCCAGGTCCATACCCAAACAGTTCGAACTACTAATTCTGAAAATTACTCTCTCCAGAACTAAGTCTCTCACTGTTGCCGCCTGCTTACCGACCCCCCTCAGCTCGCAGCTGTGCCCTGGACACCATTTGTGAATTGATTGCCCCCCATCTAGCTTCTGAGTTTTTTCTGTTAGGTGACCTAAACTGGGATATGCTTAACACCCCGGCAGTCCTACAATCTAAGCTAGATGCCCTCAATCTCACACAAATCATCAAGGAACCCACCAGGTACAACCCTAACTCTGTAAGCAAGGGCACCCTCATAGACGTCATCCTGACCAACTGGCCCTCCAAATACACCTCCGCTGTCTTCAACCAGGATCTCAGCGACCACTGCCTCATTGCCTGTATCCGCTACGGTGCCGCAGTCAAACGACCACCCCTCATCACTGTCAAACGCTCCCTAAAACACTTCTGTGAGCAGGCCTTTCTAATCGACCTGGCCCGGGTATCCTGGAAGGACATTGACCTCATCCCGTCAGTTGAGGATGCCTGGTCATTCTTTAAGCGTAACTTCCTCACCATATTAGATAAGCATGCTCCGTTCAAAAAATGCAGAACTAAGAACGGATACAGCCCTTGGTTCACTCCAGACCTGACTGCCCTCGACCAGCACAAAAACATCCTGTGGCGGACTGCAATAGCATCGAACAGTCCCCGCGATATGCAACTGTTCAGGGAAGTCAGGAACCAATACACGCAGTTAGTCAGGAAAGCTAAGGCCAGCTTCTTCAGGCAGAAGTTTGCATCCTGTAGCTCCAACTCCAAAAAGTTCTGGGACACTGTGAAGTCCATGGAGAACAAGAGCACCACCTCCCAGCTGCCCACTGCACTGAGGCTAGGGAACACGGTCACCACCGACAAATCCATGATTATCGAAAACTTCAACAAGCATTTCTCAACGGCTGGCCATGCCTTCCGCCTGGCTACTCCTATCTCGGCCAACAGCTCCGGCCCCCCCGCAGCTCCTCGCCCAAGCCTCTCCAGGTCCTCCTTTACCCAAATCCAGATAGCAGATGTTCTGAAAGAGCTGCAAAACCTGGATCCGTATAAATCAGCTGGGCTCGACAATCTGGACCCTCTATTTCTGAAACTATCCGCCGCCATTGTCGCAACCCCTATTACCAGCCTGTTCAACCTCTCTTTCATATCGTCTGAGATCCCCAAGGATTGGAAAGCTGCCGCAGTCATCCCCCTCTTCAAAGGGGGAGACACCCTGGACCCAAACTGTTACAGACCTATATCCATTCTGCCCTGCCTATCTAAGGTCTTCGAAAGCCAAGTCAACAAACAGGTCACTGACCATCTCGAATCCCACCGTACCTTCTCCGCTACGCAATCTGGTTTCCGAGCCGGTCACTGGTGCACCTCAGCCACACTCAAGGTACTAAACGACATCATAACCGCAATCGATAAAAGACAGTACTGTGCAGCCGTCTTCATCGACCTTGCCAAGACTTTCGACTCTGTCAATCACCATATTCTTATCGGCAGACTCAGTAGCCTCGGTTTTTCGGATGACTGCCTTGCCTGGTTCACCAATTACTTTGCAGACAGAGTTCAGTGTGTCAAATCGGAGGGCATGTTGTCCGGTCCTCTGGCAGTCTCTATGGGGGTGCCACAGGGTTCAATTCTCGGGCCGACTCTTTTCTCTGTGTATATCAATGATGTTGCTCTTGCTGCGGGCGATTCCCTGATCCACCTCTACGCAGACGACACCATTCTGTACACTTTCAGCCCGTCATTGGACACTGTGCTATCTAACCTCCAATCGAGCTTCAATGCCATACAACACTCCTTCCGTGGCCTCCAACTGCTGTTAAACGCTAGTAAAACCAAATGCATGCTTTTCAACCGATCGTTGCCCGACTAGCATCACCACACTCGATGGTTCCGACCTTGAATATGTGGACACCTATAAGTACCTAGGTGTCTGGCTAGACTGCAAACTCTCCTTCCAGACCCATATCAAACATCTCCAATCGAAAATCAAATCAAGAGTCGGCTTTCTATTCCGCAACAAAGCCTCCTTCACTCACGCTGCCAAGCTTACCCTAGTAAAACTGACTATCCTACCGATCCTCGACTTCGGCCATGTCATCTACAAAATTGCTTCCAACACTCTTCTCAGCAAACTGGATGCAGTTTATCACAGTGCCATCCGTTTTGTCACTAAAGCACCTTATACTACACACCACTGCGACTTGTATGCTCTAGTCGGCTGGCCCTCGCTACATATTCGTCGCCAGACCCACTGGCTCCAGGTCATCTACAAGGCCATGCTAGGCAAAGCTCCGCCTTATCTCAGCTCACTGGTCACGATGGCAACACCCACCCGTAGCACGCGCTCCAGCAGGTGTATCTCATTGATCATCCCTAAAGCCAACACCTCATTCGGCCGCCGTTCGTTCCAGTACTCTGCTGCCTGTGACTGGAACGAATTGCAAAAATCGCTGAAGTTGGAGACTTTTATCTCCCTCACCAACTTCAAACATCAGCTATCTGAGCAGCTAACCGATCGCTGCAGCTGTACATAATCTATTGGTAAATAGCCCACCCATTTTCACCTACCTCATCCCACAGTTTTTATTTATTTACTTTTCTGCTCTTTTGCACACCAATATCTCTACCTGTACATGATCATCTGATCATTTATCACTCCAGTGTTAATCTGCAATATTGTAATTATTCGCCTACCTCCTCATGCCTTTTGCACACATTGTATATAGACTCCCCTTTTTTCTCTACTGTGTTATTGACTTGTTAATTGTTTACTCCATGTGTAACTCTGTGTTGTCTGTTCACACTGCTATGCTTTATCTTGGCCAGGTCGCAGTTGCAAATGAGAACCTGTTCTCAACTAGCCTACCTGGTTAAATAAAGGTGAAATAAAAAAATAAAATAAAAATTCATTGCAGCTGACCTCATTAATAATTACTCCAGTCTTCATTGAGATGATGTGCAAAGAGCTGTAATGCGTGCTGTTTACATCATTGCGATTGGAAAGGTGCATTATGGAGACCTTGTTTGGGGATTTAGCACTCTTTTAATTAGGCCTCCTTTGGTGAGAACATGGTCACATGACCCAGGTGTCATGCGCCTGCCAGGGGCCTTATTCAGCTGTAGTGAGCCTCATGAAGTGAAGCCTACACATTGACATGGGGTAACCCAGATATCCTGTAGAAAAGTGACTCAGAGATGCACTCTCTAAGGTACAGTACAATGGCGACGTCAGTCTGAGCTAAGTGAGTTTCTCTAATGCACAAAATAACTCATATAGTCATGGATAGATCAAAGCATTTAAAATACTGCAACCAACCTGTTGTGACTTGGTGTGCCTTCATCAGTGTGAGAGAAGGGTGTCAAGTAAAAACGCGAACAGTGCTACAGTAAAACCCAGTACAGGAGAGTGTCTGCTTACGGCGTTTTGTGATATTGTCAAATGGAATTAGAGGTATGTAAAAAAAAATACATTGTACATGATCAGATAGGCTACACCTCATAAAAAAACAACGTTGCCAATCCGTCAACAAGCAAATTGGTCATTCAAATGTACATTTGATATCAATTATGAAATGTGATGATCCTGGCAATTAGTCCTTAATGAATGAATTCATGTTAATTTCCCCTTCATATTTCCTGTAATTCAAAAGAGCAGCTGTTTCAGGGAGTTGAGGTTGGCTTCCCTGTTACCTTCCTATTACACAGTGGAATTTAGAGAGACTTAAAACGAGGTCATTAAATCATCTGAGTTATCACGCAGCAATAAAACTTACAGTAATGCAAGTCTTCCATCACAGTATGAAGTCCTACACTGCCATAGATAGTCATTAGATAAACTCTAAAAAAGAGAGACAAAACAGCTGAGACATGCCTGTAGCAAATTGGGGGGTTGTATGACTGGTAAAGCTGATGTAAAGCCAAAGCTACAGTTAGAATATTAAGCTAGTGAGCTAGCATGTGATAATAGCACACTGCTTGCTTAGCAATTATGTCCTGATTCAGCTTACACCAAGGCTTGAACACAGGACCTCTGCCTTGTTAACACACATGACCACCCCTACAAAGCATCTTACCAGTCAGCACCACCAGATTTTACAATTTGGCAGTGCAAAGTGGCGACACTTTAGGCTGACTAGTAAGTAACTATGTTTCCATTAACTTTATCTAGTGATTTTCTTTAGAATAAATATTTTTTAGATACCGTTTCCATTACGTCGCAATGTAACATTGCTTTTGTCAAATAAACCTGCTTCAATGGAAACCTAACTACTTTCACACATCCCCATGTGCTACATTCACCCCTGAAACTTACTCCACAGCGACCCCAGCTTTGAGTGCAGATCTACATCAAAGCACACCGCTTCCTCCTGAGGCACCCAGGATCACTGCCTTGCGAAGAACACATGACTGCCCTCCCAAAGCGCCTTAACAGTCAGCAGCAACCGAAAAGTTAACAATTTCAGGCTGACACTTCAGGCTGAGGAGTAAGTTTCACATATCCCCATGTGATACGATAGCATACAGGCAACAAAAAGGCTTGTCTTAATTGCCTTAATTATACAACAGTAAAAACTGCTAGTGCAATGATTATGATTGACAGTGTCGTGCTCTTCAAAGGCTAGCGGCAGTTAGCAACATTTTTAAACTCCTTTTCTCTTGCATGAAACAATAGTTCTTGATTTACTTTCTTTTACGTGTCTGTTTGGTTTGAGAAGATTGAGGTGAGCTTTTTGTAGTGCTGCTCTTCAAAGTGTCGACAGGAAGGACCCCAAATACAGACAAGGTTCCCACGCACTTCCCTTTTTTATAGTCCCAGAACAGTGATTATCAAAGCTTAAAGACAACAGTGTTCCTCTTGCGTCCTTCCATTTTCTTCTGGTTGGTAGACAGTTTGTGATTACTTGTATGAGTTGTTTCTAATGGTACATCAATAACGGTAACTAACACACTTTTGTACATGGCACTGTTCCATACAAATGACCTTATTTTAGCACCAAAAAATTGTAATACTTCCAGATCAACTGTAATATGAATACCATTGTAAAGCACAATTTCTCCCCTTTCCAGCAAAATCAATGACGAGACCTTCATGCTGCATGATTGAAGAAGGCAATGAGCTCTGTCAGGTCTTTTTAAAAATGGCGGGTGGGGAAGCGAAACCTACTGCGTGATAGGGAAAGGGGGCGACATGCCGCGTGGAGAAACTGCTTTTTTCACCTGATCTGTCCAACTTTTCATCTCTAAAATGTAAATTATACAATATAAAGAGTTTATATAATGTGTCATTACATACCTATTTGAAGGTTTGTGTCAAATTTGAATCAGGTTTTTAGGGTGGCGCTAAAGTTATCTTCAGAAGTAAATAGCGGCTGTCTCCGCTTTTGAAAGTCATGATGGCTTGCAGTAATGACGCAAAAAATGAATGCATTCAGTTGTACAATTGACTAGGTATCCCCCTTACACTGTCCTTTTCTTGTTTTTAATCTGCGAGAGAAACCTGTGAGAAAAGGCTGTAGGACACAGAATGAGTTGCATAACGCGTCATGATATGTCACAATTTAACATACAGCGTGTCACGCCCTGGTCGAAGTATTTTGTGTTTATCTTTATGTATTGGGTCAGGCCAGGGTGTGGCATGGGGTTTTTGTATTGTGGTGTGTTTTGTCTTGGGGTTTTGGTATATAGTGGGATTGTAGCTAGTGGGGTGATCTAGCAGAGTCTATGGCTGTCTGGAGTGGTTCTCAATCAGAGTCAGGTGTTTATCATTGTCTCTGATTGGGAACCATATTTAGGCAGCCATATTCTTTGGTTGTTTTGTGTCCTTGATCCTGTCTCTATGTTAGTTTACACTAGTATAGGCTGTTTCGGTTTTCGTTATGTTCTTTTTGTTTTGTAGTATTTGTATTGTTTTTTGTTTTACGTTTTCATTAAACATGGATCGCAATCTACACGCTGCATTTTGGTCCGACTCTCCTTCACCACACCTGGAAAACCGCTACACAGCGTCAGAGGGGTCAGTTTTTTAAAACTATTCTCCAATACTATCGGGCCATTACCATGTCAATCAACACTTGAATAGAAATGTATTTCGCACCCCAGATGTTGATGCCAAGACAATCACTACGGTCCCATTTAGTTTTCATTGCAGCCTCGTGTGAATGTCGCAGGTTGCGCAAATTTATACAGAATGGGGTTAGTCGCCGTTACTTGTTTTTGCAATGTCATGTCTGTGACTATCATTAAAGGTGAAGACTGTTATTTTATCAAATCAATTCTCTGTGTAATTATTATTACATGATTAAACTAATCATGTACACTTTAATTAACTAGGAAGTCGGGGCACCACGGGAAAATATGTATAGAGTCTCTATTTCCCAAATCGACTCTTCAGATATTTTCATATCTCATCAAGTACAGTCTTGTTTTAATGTATTGTGATTACCTCATCAGTTCTCATTACTAAATGTCGCAAACCATTGGTTATCTGCACAAACCCTATAGTTTCCAGAATGAATCAGCGATGTATAAAATGGCTCAATTATTTATTTACTAACTAACTAAACAAATCACAGAAATACATAAACAAACAATATATTTATTGGTTACTAACACAATGCGTTGATAAGTCCCTAGTGGGCTAAACCGGTATGATGGCTTGGTTGACAATGGAAAGGGGTGGGACAGATAAAAAGCAGGAAAGACAAAATTGATTCATCACACACAGTTGATAATTATATTAATTGAAATGCTAATCCTTTGCACACGGCCGCTCATTCGAAAATAATTGCAATGTATATATTTACATCCATATGTTGTTTTTGTCTTCTCTGTTGGAATCACCGGTCCATCTGCTGGAGAGTCAGTTCATCAGAGAGTCTCTTGTTAACTTCCCCAGAAGACCCAATGTCTTTTGTAGTTGTCGCTTTCTCAGCCAGCGGCTCTGGATAGTGTCTGTTGTAATGGATACGACAAGCGTACAGATGGTTGTTGCATAGGATAGATGCTTCCGCGGTTGTCGGTATTCTCGCACTAGACTTACGTAATTTTCAGCTGCAGACTAGCAATTCTACGTCTAGGATTTGCTCTTATTCTGTAGTGATTGATAGTCTCAAGAGTTTAACCATTTTCAGCTGTGTAGCCATCACTACACACTGTCTGGTCTCCCTGGCCTTAACCATTTCAACATGTAGCGCCATCTCCATATTTTCTGGTCTTACACCGTGGTTTGCGTGGTCTGGTGTGAATTGCATCACAGGGGATTATTTATTTTATACTTGGGTAGAAAAAGGGCCATCTCATCATGTTTGTGCCCACCTGGGCGTGGCTACTGACTGTGCATAAGTTACCATAAACATCCAATTCTCATTTAGAAGATTAAATCACACTGTTACTTATTCATTCTTCTTACACGGCATTCAAAATCAAATCAAAATCAAATCAAATGTATTTATATAGCTAGCCCTTCATACATCAGCTGATATCTCAAAGTGCTGTACAGAAACCCAGCCTAAAATCCCAAACAGCAAGCAGTGCAGGTGTAGAAGCACGGTGCCTAGAAAAAAACTCCCTAAAAAGGCTAAAACCAAGGAAGAAACCTAAAGAGGAACCAGGCTATGAGGGGTGGCCAGTCCTCTTCTGGCTGTGCCAGACTGAGAACATGGTCAAGATGTTCAAATGTTCATAAATGACGAGCATGGTCAAATAATAATAATCACAGTAGTTGTCGAGGGTGCAGCAAGTCAACATTTACAGGAGAAATGTCAGTTGGCTTTTCATAGCCGATCATTAAGAGTATCTCTACCACTCCTGCTGTCTCTAGAGAGTTGAAAACAGCAGCTCTGGGACAGGTAGCACGTCCAGTGAACAGGTAAGGATTCCATAGCCGCAGGCAGAACAGTTGAAACTGGAGCAGCAGCACGGCCAGGTGGACTGGGGACAGCAAGGAGTCATCAGGCCAGGTAGTCCTGAGGCATGGTCCTAGGGCTCAGTTCCTCCGAGAGAAAGAGAGAATTAGAGAGAGCATACTTAAACTCACACAGGACACCGGATAAGACAGGAGAAGTACTCCAGATATAACAAACTGACCTGCCCCCTGACACATAAACTACTGCAGCATACATTTACATACTGGAGGCTGAGACAGGAGGGGTCAGGAGACACTGTGGCCCCATGCGATGATACCCCTGGCCAGGGCCAAACAGGCAGGATATAACCCCACCCACTTTGCCAAAGCACAGCCCCCACACCACTAGAGGGATAACTTCAAACACCAACTTACCATCCTAAGACAAGACCGAGTATAGCTTACAAATATCTCCACCACGGCACAACCCAAGGGGGGACGCCAACCCAGACAGGAAGATCACATCAGTGACTCAACCCACTCAAGTGCCGCACCCCTCCTAGGGACAGCATGAAAGAGCACCAGTAAGCCAGTGACTCAGCCCCTGTAATTGGGTTAAGGGCAGAGAATCCCAGTGGAGAGAGGGGAACCGGCCAGGCAAAAACAGCAAGGGCGGTTCGTTGCTCCAGAGCCTTTCCGTTCACCTTCATACTCCTGGGCCAGACTACACTCAATCATATGACCCACTGAAGAGATGTGTCTTCAGTTTTTTTTTTTACCTTTATTTAACTAGGCAAGTCAGTTAAGAACAAATTCTTATTTAGAATGACAGCCTAGGAACAGTGGGTTAACTGCCTGTTCAGGGGCAGAACAACAGATTAGTACCTTGTCAGCTCGGGGGTTTGAACTTGCAAACTTCCGGTTACTAGTGCAACGCTCTAACCACTCGGCTACCCTGTCACCCCGACAGTAAAGACTTAAAGGTTGAGACCGAGTCTGCGTCTCTCACATGGGTATGCAGACCATTCCATAAAAATGGAGCTCTATGGGAGAAAGACCTGCCTCCAGCTGTTTGCTTAGAAATTCTAAGGACAATTAGGAGGCCTGCGTCTTGTGACCGTAGCGTACGTGTAGGTACAGTGCCTTGCGAAAGTATTCGGCCCCCTTGAATTTTGCGACCTTTTGCCACATTTCAGGCTTCAAACATAAAGATATAAAACTGTATTTTTTTGTGAAGAATCAACAAGTGGGACACAATCATGAAGTGGAACGACATTTATTGGATATTTCAAACTTTTTTAACAAATCAAAAACTGAAAAATTGGGCGTGCAAAATTATTCAGCCCCCTTTACTTTCAGTGCAGCAAACTATCTCCAGAAGTTCAGTCAGGATCTCTGAATGATCCAATGTTGACCTAAATGACTAATGATGATAAATACAATCCACCTGTGTGTAATCAAGTCTCCGTATAAATGCACCTGCACTGTGATAGTCTCAGAGGTCCGTTAAAAGCGCAGAGAGCATCATGAAGAACAAGGAACACACCAGGCAAGTCCGAGATACTGTTGTGAAGAAGTTTAAAGCCGGATTTGGATACAAAAAGATTTCCCAAGCTTTAACCATCCCAAGGAGCACTGTGCAAGCGATAATATTGAAATGGAAGGAGTATCAGACCACTGCAAATCTACCAAGACCTGGCCGTCCCTCTAAACTTTCAGCTCATACAAGGAGAAGACTGATCAGAGATGCAGCCAAGAGGCCCATGATCACTCTGGATGAACTGCAGAGAACTACAGCTGAGGTGGGAGACTGTCCATAGGACAACAATTGCACAAATCTGGCCTTTATGGAAGAGTGGCAAGAAGAAAGCCATTTCTTAAAGATATCCATAAAAAGTGTTGTTTAAAGTTTGCCACAAGCTACCTGGGAGACACACCAAACATAGACTTAACAGGTTTTAAACAATGCTACCTAATATAATGTTTACATACCCTACATTATTCATCTCATATGTATACATATATACTGTACTCTATATCATCTACTGCATCTTTATGTAATACATGTATCACTAGCCACTTTAACTATGCCACTTTGTTTACATACTCATCTCATATGTATATACTGTACTCGATACCATCTACTGTATCTTGCCTATGCCGCTCTGTACCATCATTCATTCATATATCTTTATGTACATATTCTTTATCCCCTTACACTGTGTATAAGACAGTAGTTTTGGAATTGTTAGATTACTTGTTGGTTATTACTGCATTGTCAGAACTAGAAGCACAAGCATTTCGCTACACTCGCATTGACATCTGCTAACCATGTGTATGTGAAAAATAACATTTGATTTAATTTTTAGGTCCTGGCAGAGTTGTGCAGACTCAGGACAACTGAGCTTTGAAGGAATACGCAGAGGAGTCCGGAATTTTCTTTCTAATGATCATGATCTTTTCCTCAAAGAAGTTCATTAATTTATTACTGCTGAAGTGAAAGCCATCCTCACTTGGGGAATGCTGCTTTTTAGTTAGCTTTGCGACAGTATCAAAAATACATTTAGGATTGTTCTTATTCAGACGTAAACCTGACAGCTGGGAAATGTACATTTTAAGATATACAGTTATGTATGCTTCCTGTCCTTCGTGAGATCACCAAATGAAACACACTCAACATGACTGTCCCGTAAGTGTCCACGGACCATTCCCACATTCTCAGAAAAAAATGGTTTAATTCTCCCATTTTGGGGATTTGTTCTCCATAGACTCTCTCCCTCAATACTGCATGGCAGTTTCTACCAGGTATTTATGACAGTTGTACAACCTGATGTGGGAGAGCGAGTGAGAGTGGGGGGAGCCATGATATACACCCAAATAGGGCCACGTTGTGACAGCAAGAAGTGTTGACATGATGAATGCGGTGAGGTGTCTGTTTAAAATAATAGCACACAGCTCGGACACCCATACATACCCCACAAGACATGCCACCAGAGGTCTCTTCACAATCCCCAAATCAAGAACAGACTATGGGAGGTGTACAGTACTATGTAGAGCCATGGCTACATGGACCTCTATTCCACATCAGGTAACTGATGCAAGCAGTAGAATCAGATTTAAAAACAGATGAAAATCGGGGACTGTGTAGAGACACAGGCACAGACTTACACATACAAATGATAAGATGCACTCTACACACACATGGATTTTGTATTACTAGATACAGTATGTGATAGTAGAGTAATGGCCTGCGGGAGCACAATGTGTTGTGAAAAGTGGGATCCTTAATAAATACAAAATACACACATAGGTCACCAAA
This sequence comes from Oncorhynchus gorbuscha, assembly GCF_021184085.1. Taxonomy (NCBI): domain Eukaryota; kingdom Metazoa; phylum Chordata; class Actinopteri; order Salmoniformes; family Salmonidae; genus Oncorhynchus; species Oncorhynchus gorbuscha. Next base: position 463,785 of record NW_025745735.1, on the reverse strand, counting down.
TGGCTTAGTATGGTCTCGACTCTATAATAACACAAGTACTGTAGCAGGAAAAACACTTCTTCACCACTGTCTTTATTTATTGGCTGGAGCAGAAGTGCACAGTCAGTCTCTCTCGCTCTCGTTGGGTCTAGAGAAGAGCTTACCCAGGTTATGAGCCAGAAAAGGCCTCCTTTGCTACCGTTTTCAAGGGCGCAATAGTACTCTTTCAAAGACTCTCTCATCATGTCTACAACAAAAGCAGAAATGTTTTTCCGCTGTCTTCCGGACAACATCAGTATGAAAGGATCCATACTTGTATAGTTTCTACGAAATGGGACAGCTTTGATTTGTTGTACGTATCCTGTCAGCAAGCATAGATCCCCCCTCCACTTGGCCTTCGATGCTCAGTCATAGGACTGCTATGGAAACATAGACATACTTCAACATCATCTTTCATCTTGCAGCGGTGAAAATGCCTCTGTTCAGAGAGATGTTTGTGCTCGGCTTGAATATCCAATTGCAGAAAAGCCACAAACAATGCGTATTTGCTATGGTAAGAATCTCTTTCTAGATTTGTCTGAATTCAGAACAAGAAAAAAGCAATATGTGACTCATTTCAGGAAACTAGCTGTATGTTGCGCATCACTTCTTCACAGGAGAGGCATTTGAAAGTAAACTTTTTATTAAACTCTAAATGCGTGTTTGGGCAAAAATTCCATCTGGATCATGAGAACTTTAATGTGCCTTAATAACAAACCTGTATGCCATCTGTAAATACCAATAAATTGGTTATAATACGAGCATAGTTGGTTTCGCTATGGAAAAAGGCTGGAAACTTCCCACATGATTGGCAGAGATATAGGATGGGTTGGACATGCCGAGAGATGAGAAGCACGTTACTGTCGATAACATCAGCTGGTCAGTATGTGAAAGTAATCATTTCCAATGTGGCTTTTTTTAAAGATATGACGTAGTAGACCTGCAAAAATGTTGCTCTCCACTTTCTGGAGGACAGAGTTTTGAAATCAGAGTAATGCCCGCTGGAATTAGTATGATAGCTAAGGAGATTCTGGCGTTTGATTGCATGGCATCCATGACAGAGAGGTAGAAGTGTACATGTACAGTTGAAGTCAGAAGTTTACATACACCTTAGCCAAATATATTTAAACTCAGTTTTTCACAATTCCTGACATTAAATCCTAGTAAAAATTCCCGGTTTTAGGTCAGTTAGGATCACCACTTTATTAGTTGCTAGGGACTCTCCTGGAAGAAGCTAGCTAGCTTACAAAGAATAACAACAAAAAATATCTAGTTAACAGAAGAAAGGAAGACAAAATAAGGACAAAAGAAGGACAGAAGAAAAAGGAAAAGAAAGAGGACAACAAAGTGAAACAGTCAGCACTTCTATTGCAACTTCGTATTTCGTCGTCCTAACGTAGTCTACACTGCTATCTGCCCAGCAGCTAGCCAGCTAGCATACGTCCACCGTCTACCGAATAGCAGCACTGTAGAAACTATTACACTCAACTGAACGACTTGATTAGTGTAGTGTTAGCTAGCTACATAGTTGTCTTTGCTGTCTTCGTATCCAAGATAATTGTGTAGTTTAGAGCGTGTAGTCTTAGAGTGATTATCTTAATTTACCGAGGTTAGCTAGCCAGCTATTTGTCGTCCTTAACGTAGGAGACACTGCTAGCTAGCCAACAGCTAGCCAACGTCTACTGAATAGAACTTCCGCACTCAACAACCCGGTCGCATTCCGCTTCGCTCCACAGGTAGTATCACATTTTTCATTTCATTTCATTACAGCACAACGGTTTGATTTGTTTGATCGTAGCTAGCTACATAGCTAGCTACATAGCCGTCTGTGTATCAAAGATAATTGTGTAGTCTAGAGCGATTTTCTAGGTTAGCTAGCCAGCTATTGTCGTTCTTTTAACGCAACGTAACGTAATCAACACTGCTAGCTAGCCAGCTAGCCCCGAATAGCAGCACTGTAGAAACTATTACACTCAACGGAATGACTTGATTAGTGTAGTCTCAACAACGCAGCCACTGCCAGCTAGCCTACAAAGTCAACAACGCAGCCACTGCCAGCTAGCCTACTTCAGCAGTACTGTATCATTTGAATCATTTTAGTCAATAAGATTCTTGCTACGTAAGCTTAACTTTCTGAACATTCGAGACGTGTAGTCCACTTGTCATTCCAATCTCCTTGCATTAGCGTAGCCTCTTCTGTAGCCTGTCAACTATGTGTCTGTCTATCCCTGTTCTCTCCTCTCTGCACAGACCATACAAACGCTCCACACCGCGTGGCCGCTGCCACCCTAATCTGGTGGTCCCAGCGCGCACGACCCACGTGGAGTTCCAGGTCTCCGGTAGCCTCTGGAACTGCCGATCTGCAGCCAACAAGGCAGAGTTCATCTCAGCCTATGCCTCCCTCCAGTCCCTCGACTTCTTGGCACTGACAGAAACATGGATCACCACAGATAACACTGCTACTCCTACTGCTCTCTCTTCGTCCGCCCACGTGTTCTCGCACACCCCGAGAGCTTCTGGTCAGCGGGGTGGTGGCATCGGGATCCTTATCTCTCCCAAGTGGTCATTCTCTCTTTCTCCCCTTCTGTCTATCGCCTCCTTTGAATTTCATGCTGTCACAGTTACCAACCCTTTCAAGCTTAACATCCTTATCATTTATCGCCCTACAGGTCCCCTCGGAGAGTTCATCAATGAGCTTGATGCCTTGATAAGCTCCTTTCCTGAGGACGGCTCACCTCTCACAGTTCTGGGTGACTTTAACCTCCCCACGTGTACCTTTGACTCATTCCTCTCTGCCTCCTTCTTTCCATTCCTCTCCTCTTTTGACCTCACCCTCTCACCTTCCCCCCCTACTCACAAGGCAGGCAATACGCTCGACCTCGTCTTTACTAGATGCTGTTTTTCCACTAACCTCATTGCAACTCCCCTCCAAGTCTCCGACCACTACCTTGTATCCTTTTCCCTCTCGCTCTCATCCAACACTTCCCACACTGCCCCTACTCGGATGGTATCGCGCCGTCCCAACCTTCGCTCTCTCTCCCCCGCTACTCTCTCCTCTTCCATCCTATCATCTCTTCCCTCTGCTCAAACCTTCTCCAACCTATCTCCTGATTCTGCCTCCTCAACCCTCCTCTCCTCCCTTTCTGCATCCTTCGACTCTCTATGTCCCCTATCTTCCAGGCCGGCTCGGTCCTCCCCTCCCGCTCCGTGGCTTGACGACTCATTGCGAGCTCACAGAACAGGGCTCCGGGCAGCCGAGCGGAAATGGAGGAAAACTCGCCTCCCTGCGGACCTGGCATCCTTTCACTCCCTCCTCTCTACATTTTCCTCCTCTGTCTCTGCTGCTAAAGCCACTTTCTACCACTCTAAATTCCAAGCATCTGCCTCTAACCCTAGGAAGCTCTTTGCCACCTTCTCCTCCCTCCTGAATCCTCCTCCCCCCCCTCCCTCTCTGCAGATGACTTCGTCAACCATTTTGAAAAGAAGGTCGACGACATCCGATCCTCGTTTGCTAAGTCAAACGACACCGCTGGTTCTGCTCACACTGCCCTACCCTGTGCTCTGACCTCTTTCTCCCCTCTCTCTCCAGATGAAATCTCGCGTCTTGTGACTGCCGGCCGCCCAACAACCTGCCCGCTCGACCCTATCCCCTCCTCTCTTCTCCAGACCATTTCCGGAGACCTTCTCCCTTACCTCACCTCGCTCATCAACTCATCCCTGACCGCTGGCTACGTCCCTTCCGTCTTCAAGAGAGCGAGAGTTGCACACCTTCTGAAAAAACCTACACTTGATCCCTCCGATGTCACCAACTACAGACCAGTATCCCTTCTTTCTTTTCTCTCCAAAACTCTTGAACGTGCCGTCCTTGGTCAGCTCTCCCGCTATCTCTCTCTGAATGACCTTCTTGATCCAAATCAGTCAGGTTTCAAGACTAGTCATTCAACTGAGACTGCTCTCCTCTGTATCACGGAGGCGCTCCGCACTGCTAAAGCTAACTCTCTCTCCTCTGCTCTCATCCTTCTAGATCTATCGGCTGCCTTCGATACTGTGAACCATCAGATCCTCCTCTCCACCCTCTCCGAGTTGGGCATCTCCGGCGCGGCCCACGCTTGGATTGCGTCCTACCTGACAGGTCGCTCCTACCAGGTGGCGTGGCAAGAATCTGTCTCCTCACCACGCGCTCTCACCACTGGTGTCCCCCAGGGCTCTGTTCTAGGCCCTCTCCTATTCTCGCTATACACCAAGTCACTTGGCTCTGTCATAACCTCACATGGTCTCTCCTATCATTGCTATGCAGACGACACACAATTAATCTTCTCCTTTCCCCCTTCTGATGACCAGGTGGCGAATCGCATCTCTGCATGTCTGGCAGACATATCAGTGTGGATGACGGATCACCACCTCAAGCTGAACTTCGGCAAGACGGAGCTGCTCTTCCTCCCGGGGAAGGACTGCCCGTTCCATGATCTCGCCATCACGGTTGACAACTCCATTGTGTCCTCCTCCCAGAGTGCTAAGAACCTTGGCGTGATCCTGGACAACACCCTGTCGTTCTCAACTAACATCAAGGCGGTGGCCCGTTCCTGTAGGTTCATGCTCTACAACATCCGCAGAGTACGACCCTGCCTCACACAGGAAGCGGCTCAGGTCCTAATCCAGGCACTTGTCATCTCCCGTCTGGATTACTGCAACTCGCTGTTGGCTGGGCTCCCTGCCTGTGCCATTACAAGACCATGGTGCTTGCCTACGGAGCTGTGAGGGGAACGGCACCTCAGTACCTCCAGGCTCTGATCAGGCCCTACACCCAAATAAGGGCACTACGTTCATCCACCTCTGGCCTGCTCGCCTCCCTACCACTGAGGAAGTACAGTTCCCGCTCAGCCCAGTCAAAACTGTTCGCTGCTCTGGCTCCCCAATGGTGGAACAAACTCCCTCACAACGCCAGGACAGCGGAGTCAATCACCACCTTCCGGAGACACCTGAAACCCCACCTCTTTAAGGAATACCTAGGATAGGATAAAGTAATCCTTCTCACCCCCCCCTTAAAATATTTAGATGCACTATTGTAAAGTGGCTGTTCCACTGGATGTCATAAGGTGAATGCACCAATTTGTAAGTCGCTCTGGATAAGAGCGTCTGCTAAATGACTTAAATGTAATGTAAATGTAATTTTAAGAATGTGAAATGTCAGAAAATATAGTAGAGAGAATGCTGAATTAGCTGAATTATTTCAGCTTTCATTTCTTTCATCGCATTCCCAGTGCGTCAGATGTTTACATACACTCAATTAGTATTTGGTAGCATTGCCTTTAAATTGATTCAAATGGGTCAAATGCTTCAGGTAGCCTTCCACAAGCTTCCCACAATAAGTCCTCCCGACAGAGCTGGTGTAACTGAGTCAGGTTTGTAGGCCTCCTTGCTCGCACACCTTTTTTCAGTTCTGCCAACAAATTTTCTATAGGATTGAGGTCAAGGCTTTGTGATGGCCATTCCAATACCTTGACTTTGTTGTCCTTAAGCCATTTTGCCACAACTTTGGAAGTATGCTTGGAGTCATTGTCCATTTGGAAGACCCATTTGCGACCAAGCTTTAACTTCCTGATTGATGTCTTGAGATGTTGCTTCAAAATATCCACATAAATTTCCTGCCTCATGACCGTCATCTATTTTCTGAAGTGCAACAGTCCCTCCTGCAGCAAAGAACGCCCACAACATGATGCTGCCACCCCTGTGCTTCACGGTTGGGATGGTGTTCTCTGGCTTGCAAGCATCCCCCTTTTTCCTCCAAACATAACGATGGTCATTATGGCCAAACAATTCTATTTTTGTTTCATCAGACCAAAGCACATTTCTCCAAAAAGTATGATCTCTGTCCCCATGTGCAGTTGCAAACCGTAGTCTGGCTTTTTTAATGGCGGTTTTGGAGCAGTGGCTTCTTCTATGCTGACTTATCCTTTCAGGTTATGTCGATATAGGATTAGTTTCACTGGGGATATTGATACTTTTGTACCTGTTTCCTCCAGCATCTTCACAGGGTCCATTGCTGTTGTCCTGGGATTGATTTGCACTTTTTACACCAAAGTACATTCATCTCTAGGAGACAAAACGCGTCTCCTTCCTGAGCAGTATGACGGCTGCGTGGTCCCATGGTGTTTATACTTGCGTACTATTGTTTGTACAGATGAACGTGGTACCTTCAAGCATTTTGAATTTGATCCCAAGGATGAACCAGACTTGTGGAGGTCTACACTTGTTTTTGAGGTTTTGGGAAAATCAAAAGAAATCAGCCATGATGTCAAGCAAAAGGCACTAAGTTTGAAGGTATGCCTTGAAATACATCCACAGGTACACCTCCAATTGACTCAAATTATGTCAATTAGCCTATCAGAAGCTTTTGAAGCCATGACATTTTCTGGAATTTTCCAAGCTGTTTAAAGGCACAGTCAACTTAGTGTATGTAAACTTCTGACCCACTGGCAATTATAGTTATATTTTTAGTGAAATAATCTGTCTGTAAACAATTGTTTGAAAAATTACTTGTGTCATGCAGAAAGTAGATGTCCTAACCGACTTGCCAAAACTATAGTTTACAGACAGATTATTATAGTAGTCAGACCAAAGCACAAATGAGCTAAATTGAAGACATTGTCAGCTATCCAGCTAACTTAACATTTTCTAGCTAGCTAACAAACTAGAAACTAACCAAAATATTGTTTAGAACTTTGGTTTTAGTTGCCTGGTTTATCGTATGCTCTTTTGGATCACCATGCTGCTGATGTCATAGTAGCCTGTAGTTTTTGTGTTTATACTTCATAATGACAATGACTAGTTTAATGTCAAAAAGACAATAGAATGTTCATGATGTCACTGAGACAACTGTCGATAGACATAGTATAAACCAGGCTTTAGTCTTGAAAGCTTTGGTTGTTTAGTACATGGCCTCACATGTGAATACTTAAAGAAATGGGTGGGGCTGCGGCTTGGGTGTGAACAATGTTGAATGGGTGTAGACTAAGAAGAGCTCTCCAGTAGGTTTACCAAAACATTCAAGGGACATTTTCTCAAAAGTGAGGTTACAAGGTTATCAAATTTCAAAGGAGAATTACTTTCCTATTGTTCATCAACTGTAGTGTATGATATACAATTTTCTAGCTCTGAGTCTCTACTTTTATGCAATGACAAAAAACACCATTTCAAATTTTGCTACATAAGACCGAATCGAGCCGGGCGGTCACATATGAACAAAGTTATGTCTGAAATACTTATGGATCTCTGGGCCCAGTTGTTCAAATGTTGTCTGGATTTCACCTATCCGATAGGAGTAAATGCATAGAAATGGAATGAATAGTAACGCACAAATCATTGACTTGAATATAACTCTCATTGTATTCATTCTATGTAATGTGCATTTAATCATATATGATACCCAAAATAGATAACATTTTTTAAACTGGGACTTTTGAACATAGTCTCTAATGAAAATCACTTGACAGCTAGATCCTCTTCAGTGATTTAGCTTCTTGTGTATTGATCATGAAACCGTCTCATCTATTTAGCAAAGTGTCTTTGAGCTCAGATAGAATATCAAAAACAAAGAAGAATCTTTAGTTCCAAAGACCAAATAATTTTCTTCATTTAATCATGAAGCAGTGTGTTGACAGAGAACTGTTCTACAATTCCAATAAGAACTTTCTGTAGACTCCATGCTTCTCATAAATTAGCATTATTACGTAGCAGTACTTTAACTATTCTTTATTCTGGACAGCTTTAAGAAAACATTCATATACTGTAAATCTCTTTCCTTTCCTATGGACACACGCACACCAGTCGACTAATCCATGATGCTCTGTTTCTGTCTCTGTAGTGTCATTTAAATTGAATTACTACCATTACATTGCCTTTCATTGATTATTGATTGCCATTACCATTAGTATCTATCTGTTTATCCTGCTACTGGTCACTATATTACTCCTGTTTACATGTTGATATGACCATTAGTATATTACCAAAGTATTTACATACCTTAAGGGAACATTTTGACATTTGCTGTATGGTTAGTGAGAAAGTCCATATTGCAAATGTACGGTCCCTTACCAGACGTCGGAAAACGTTTGTAAAATTTGCGGACGGCGTCGGGCCGAGCGGCAGGGCTGGACCTACCGGGAAGTCATCAAATTAACTTTGTCGGACATTCGGTTTCCGTTTTATAAAATAATCAAATTTTGGTCATTTTTCCGCTGTCCCGGAAAATCCCACGAGGATTATATAAGCAATCATATTGCTATTGGACAAAACATCACGAATCACGACGGGGCCTTATCGCAAAAACGGAAAATATTTCGAAGCCGAAACTTGGTGAGCGTAGGTTTGGCATAATGGGTAGTTGGCCCCGAACAAGATGGCGTCTAGGCCTCAACGGTTTTTGAGTTATGGCCATTTCTCTGGGATTAAAGGTCCAAAATGAAAAAAGTGTCAATAAAAAAAGAACCAGCCATTTATCTATCGTCATTTCAGAGAAATCGTGCAATGACAGATTGGTGATGTTCAAAGATAGGTGTTTTTTTTTCAACGGTTACAGATCCAGTTGCAGGGTGTTCATACGAATATTTTTAAAGTGTGCTGCGGAGCTCTGCGAGATTTCTGTGATTTTCTGAAATAACACACACTCACTAAACCCTCCGTAAATAACTCAGTTCTTAACGTAGACTTAAAACTCAGGATTCTGTAAGGGCATACCCCAATCAGGATATGAGTTTATTTATAGCTTCCTGTGCCTTAAATGGTGTCACAGTGGCCGTTTCCAAGGGTTAAAAAGGTCAGATCTTTTCAAAACTTCATATGTGTGATTAGGCAACCCCCATAGACTTAAATGTAAATGTAAATGTAAGTCAGTCATTTCTCCCAACAGATGTCAAAGAAAAGCTCTCTCTCTCACACACAGAAACTCACACACAGCAAGGATGGAGTGACAAAGTTCGGTGCTTAATTAAAGACACACAAAGCCTACAATGGCATTTCCATATTCTCTAGGCCGTGCCGAGTTCAACGAGATGCCCCGCTTGACCATAGCTCGCTCGGTCTAAGCACAGCGACCATTAGAAAAGTAGGCCCAAAATGAAGCCTGCCCCACAACGTCATTTGCTTTTGGATGACAGTGAGAGAACTGTTAGGGTGAGAAATACAATTTGACCTCAGGTACGTTCCTAAGGTCCTCCCAATCTGTGCAAGCCTAACCTTGACCGTGTAGCATTAACCCTTAACAGTAAAACAGGGTTTTTTGATCTCACAGATTACAATGACATCTCTCCCCAAAGGAATACATTTCCTGCTCCTCTAAATTCAACCTGAGGCCTATGTGGGTTATGAATGCCTTATGAACCTGTCTTCGACAACAGTCCATCAGGACACTATGAGGTCTATCTGTGTCGATTCTAAGCTTCCTGGACCAACCGGAAGTGGTTAAAATCACCCTAAAAGTGTAAATCCATACCCTGCCTGCAGTTTGATAGACATAGTGCATTCAACCTTGTGTAAATCAGTCAGTTCTTAACGTAAAGACCTAAAACTCAGGATTCCGTAAAAGCATACCCCAATGAGGATATGTGTTGACTTATAGCTTCCTGTGCCAACCGGAAGTGCCATAATTGGTGTCTCAGGGTCGAAGGGTTAAAAAAGTCAGATCTGTCCAAAACTTCATATGTGTGATTAGGCAACCCCCATGAACTGTAAATCAGTCATTCTTTCCATAAAATTTCAAAGGAAAACTAAATCACACAGACACACAACTTGGAAGGAGGGACGTATTGGGGTGCTTAGAGCAGTGGCTCTTAACCTGGGTTCGATCGAACCCCAGGGGTTCGGTGAGTCAGTCTCAGGGGTTCGGCGGAGGTCAAGACACACTTCCGACTCATATGATTCGTGATGACACGCCCTGCTTGGCCATCATTGCTGCAGGTGATCACGCTACAACGCTTGGCCTATCTGTGCTGCAGGGAATTTGGTGTGCCCAGTAGTCTACTTGTGACTGTCGTGATGGTATGTCTTGTGATTTCTTTCTTAATATTTGAATCCTTTCATACTTACTATGTCGAGCAAAAAATGAAAGTGGTCGGACGAATATGTACAATATGGATTCACATGTATAATGGAACGTGATGGAAGTCAGCGTCCTAACTGCATGATTTGCAATGCCAAGTTGAGTAATTCTAGTCTAGCACCGGCAAAACTAAGAACACTTCCTTAAGCTGCATGGAGATGGAAAATACAAGAACACAGCGCTCGCTGAATTCAAGGTGAAGAGAGCCAGATTCGATGTAAAAGCTACTCTGCCTGTTCTCGGCTTTGTACCCATCAACAAACTGATCCCCACAGCATCGTATGAAGTTGCTTATCTGATCGCAAAGCAGGGCAAACCACACACCATTGGTGAAACCAAAATATTGTAGTGGAATGTGTGAACTATGTGCCAACTAGTGCTCTGAGGCACCGCATCTTCAGTGAGCTGTGTAAAGAAATGGGCTCTGAATTCGAGGTACTTCTGTACCATTCTAACATTCGGTGGTGTCCCGGGGACAGGTGCTGAATCGTGTTTTTGCCGTGTGTGTGGAATTAGCCCTGTTTTTGCAAAAGCACCAACATTGTCATGCAGATTGCTACAAAAATGAGTTGATTCTCATTTTAGCGTACATGGCTGATATCTTCGAAGCTCTCAATCATCTCAAATCAAAAGATTCAGGGCGGTGGAGTCAACATCATCGAAGCGGAGGAAAACCTGAGGGCTTTTCAAAAAAAGCTACCGTTATGGAATTGATGAACAGAGAACGATAACTTCGCAAACTTTACCCTGCTGGACGACTGTGTAAGTAAGATCGAAGATGTATCTGGAATCGGAGACATTTCTGTACCTGCGGAACTGAAGCAAGCAATTGTCACGCACTTAGATGAGCTTCCAAAGTCTCTCGACGGATACTTCCCTACAAGAGAGTCATATCCAGCATGGGTGAGACAGCCGTTCACGTTTAGTGTTGAGACAACAGATGTCAATGATGAATACCTCGATGAAATCATTGAAATTCAGCAGAGGCAGGTTCAACAGCAACTCTTCAGAACAACAACGCTTTCAACATTTTGGTGTCAACAAATGGTAACGTACCCTGTTATTGCTAAGAAAGCTCTCAAGATTTTCATACTGTTTGTTACAACATATCTTTGCGAGCAATCCTTTGAGGATGCTGGACATAACGAAGAAAAGGAACAGACTTTGTTCCGAAAATGACATGAGAGTGGCACTTGCCAAGGTGAAGCCGCGCATTTCTGAACTGGTCTCTGAAAGGCAACAGCAGAAGTCACACTGATTTGCAATAAATATTCATTATTATGTTTTTGTTTTTGTGTGAAAATCATGTTTTGATGATTTTGTTCTTTGAACACAGTGATGTTGACGCACGGTTCATTTTGTGCACCAGTAAAATATATACCTATGTTTTGAATTTGAAAAAATCAATTTATTTTTCCAATTAAGGGTTCGGTGAATGCGCATAAGAAACTGGTGTGGTTCAGTACCTCCAACAAGGTTAAGAACCACTGGCTTAGAGACAGACAGTGCCTCCAATAGTTAGCTTTGTTCGAGCTAAAAAAGAACCGTCAGACATAGAGTTCCGAAACTTTAGAAACCTGTTCTAGACCTCAGGGCGATAGTGCGTGGTGAGTTAGGTGGCTCTAGAAGGTTCTCAGACCGAGAAACAGCCTCATACATTTGCAATGACTTCAATTCATTTGGACCATTACGTAAAGTACGACCTTTAGAAAAGTCTCAGAGACACAAGACTAGGTGCATTGAAACCGGCTCGGCCCATAGAGACGGACCCCAACGTTTCTGTCTGATAGCTCATTCAAGGACCCCGTAGCAAGGCATGGAAAAAAAAGTGGATTTTCAGCACCAATTAGGGTTTTACACGGTCACCGAAGGACCTATCGAGCCGAAACTCGGGATTCGGGGTCGCCTCACATAGGCCAAAACATAATGTCCGACCTGGACCCGCAGCTAGAACGTAACTATGTGTTTTACGTTTTTATTATGTTTTAAACTGAAGGCGCTGTGAATTGTGGGCCTGCTCTGACATATGTGATAGTTGGCTTCTAAATGAGTTGGAAAAAGTGGGTTTGGTGTCAATTGGTATCAGTTTGGTGTCAGAATGACATCTAATTGACTGATCGACACTGACTTGCTAGTTGATTTTTGTACATTTGCAATATGTTTAAACGGAGAGGGACCATCATCAAAATGGCATTCTGAAATCAATACAAAAAATGGCATCACCATAGTCTCCAGACTGTGCCGAGTTCAACGAGACGCCCCACTTGACCGTAGCTCGCTCTGAGTGCAGCGACCTTGAAAAAAAGAAGGCGCAAAAGGAAGCCTGGCCCTCAATGTCATTTGCTTTTGGGTGACAGTGAGAGAACCATTAAGGTGAGAAGCACAATTCGACCTCAGGTACGTTCCTAAGGTCCTCCCGATCCGTGCAAGCCTAGCCATCAGACTGTTAAACAGCCACCACTAACATTGAGTGGCTGCTGCCAACACACTGACACTGACATTGACTCAACTCCAGCCACTTTAATAATGGGAATTGATGGGAAATTATGTAAAATATATCACTAGCCACTTTAAACAATGCTACCTAATATAATGTTGCATACCCTACATTATTCATCTCATATGCATACGTATATACTGTACTCTATATCATCTACTGCATCCTTATGTAATACATGTATCACTAGCCACTTTAACTATGCCACTTTGTTTACATACTCATCTCATTTGTATATACTGTACTCGATACCATCTACTGTATCTTTCCTATGCTGCTCTGTACCATCACTCATTCATATATCTTTATGTACATATTCTTTATCCCCTTACACTGTGTATAAGACAGTAGTTTTGGAATTGTTAGTTAGATTACTTGTTGGTTAATACTGCATTGTCGGAACTAGAAGCACAAGCATTTCGCTACACTCGCATTATAACATCTGCTAACCATGTGTATGTGACGAATAAAATTTGATTTGATTTGTTCATCAGGCCAGTCAATTTTGCATTTATGCAGGATTTTTGAGCATGTCAAATTTCTTATGGCATTTGGCCCCCAAAAAAGTGACTTTTGACTTTTTTGACTTCCTATGAAATCATATTGCAAATGGACAAATCATATTCCTTATGCACAAGTTAAAAAAATGAAATTATGATAATAAATTGGACAAAAGTATATTCATACAGATCTTACACATGTGTAATTGACAAAACAATCGAAAGAATTTTGAAAAACGGTCCAGAAAGCACTTTTTTAAGGGGTGATACGTTTTTGACAAAAAAATATTTTTTTCAAAATGTTGCTTTTGGATGTTGACTTGGGTTACATTTCCATACCTTAAGGGAAGATTTCGGCAGTACCTGTATGGTTAGTGAGAAAGTCCATATTGCAAATGTACGGTCCCTTACTAGACGTCCGAAATCGTTTGTAAAATTCGCGGACGGCGTCGGGCCGAGCGGCAGGGCCGGACTTACCAGGAAGTCATCAAATGAACTTTGTCGGACATTCGGTTTCCGTTTTACAAAAATAATAAGATTTAGGTCATTTTTCCGATGTCCCGGAAATTCCCACAAGAGGGCATAAGCAATCATATTGCTATTGGACAAAACATCACGATTCACGACGGGGCCTTATCTCGAAAACTGAAAATATTTAGAAGCCGAAACTCGGTGAGCGTAGGGGCGGCATAATGGGCAGTTGGCCCCGAACAAGATGGCGTCTAGGCCTCAACGGTTTTTGAGTTATGGCCATTTATCTGGGATTAAAGGTCCAAAATGAAAATAGAGAAATTATTTTTCCACTTCACGTCAAAGTCAAGGAGCCTCCGGTGTCAATAAAAAAAGAACCAGCCATTTATCTATCGTCATTTAAGAGAAATCGTACAACGACACCTTGGTGATGTTCACGGATAGGTGTTTTTTTTTTTTCAAGGGTTACATATCCAGTTGCAGGGTGTTCTTACGAATCTTTTTAAAGTGTGCTGCGGAGCTCTGCGAGATTTCTGTGATTTTCTATGATTTTCTGAAATAACACACACTCACTAAACCGTCCGTAAATAACTCAGTTCTTAACGTAAAGACTTAAAACTCAGGATTCTGTAAAGGCATATCCCAATCATAATATGAGTTTATTTATAGCTTCCTGTGCCAACCGGAAGTGCCTTTAATGGTGTCACAGTGGCAGTTTCCATGGGTTCAAAAGGTCAGATCTTTTCAAAACTTCATATGTGTGACTAGGTAACCATCATGAACTGTAAATCAGTCATTTCTCCCAACAGATGTCAAAGAAAATCTCTCACACGCACACACAGCAAGGATGGAGTGAAACGTGCGGTTCTCAAAGACACAGAGAGCAGGCAATGGCATAAACATAATAATCTCTAGGCCGTGCCGAGTTCAACGAGATATCCCGCTTGACCGTAGCTCGCTCGGTCTAAGCGCAGCGACCATTAGAAAATTAGGCCCAAAATGAAGCCTGCCCCACAACGTCATTTGCTTTTGGGTGACAGTGAGAGAACCGTTAGGGTGAGAAGCACAATTCGACCTCAGGTACGTTCCTAAGGTCCTTCCGATCCGTGCAAGCCTAACGTTGACCGTGTGGCATTAACCCTTAATAGTTAAAAGAAGGTGTTTACTTCAAAGAGTTTGCATTGACTTCTCTCCCCATAGGAATACATTGCCTTTACCCCTAAATTCAACCTGAAGTCTATATGGGTTATGAATGCCGTATGAACCTGTCTTTGGTAACAGTCCATCAGGCCACTATGAGGTCTACCTGTGTTGATTCTAAGCTTCCTGGACCAACCGGAAGTGGTTAAAATCACCCTAAAAGTGTTTTTCCATTACCTGCCTGCAGTTTGATAGACATAGTGCATTCAACCCTGTGTAAATCAGTCAATTGTTAACGTAAGGACTTAAAACTCAGGATTCTGTAAAAGCATAGCCCAGTGAGGATATGTGTTGACTTATAGCTTCCTGTGCCAACCGGAAGTGCCTTAATTGGTGTCTCAGGGGCTGTTTCGAGGGGTTAAAAAAGTCAGATCTGTCCAAAACTTCATATGTGTGATTAGGCAACCCCCATGAACTGTAAAGCAGTCATTTTTCCCATAAAATTTCAAAGGAAAAGTAAATCACACAGACACACAACTTGGAAGGAGGGACGTATTGGGGTTTATAGAGACAGACAGTGCCTCCAATAGTTAGCTTTGTTCGAGCTAAAATAGAACCGTCAGACCTAGAGTTCCGAAACTTTAGAAACCTGTTCTAGACCTCGGGTCGATAGTGCGTGGTGAGTTAGGTGGCTCTAGAAGGTTCTCGGACCGAGAAATAGCCTCGTACATTTGCAATGACTTCAATTCATTTTGACCATTACGAAAATGGCGAGATTTAGAAAAGTCTCAGAGACACAAGACTAGGTGCATTGAAACCGGCTGGGCCCATAGAGACGGACCCCAACGTTTCGGTCCGATAGCTCATTCAAGGACCCCATAGCAAGGCATGGAAAAAAGTGGATTTTCAGCACCAATTAGGGTTTTACTCGGGCACCGAAGGACCTATCGAGCCGAAACTCGGGATTTGGGGTCGCCTCACATAGTCCTTCACATAATGTCCGACCTGGACCCGCAGCTAGAACGTAACTATGTGTTTTACGTTTTTATTACGTTTTAAACTAAAGGCGCTGTGAATTATGGGCCTGCTCTGACATATATGATAGTTGGCTTCTAAATGAGTTGGAAAAAGTGGGTTTGGTGTCAATTGGTATCAGTTTGGTGTCAAAATGACATCTAATTGACTGATGGACACTGACTTGCTAGTTGACTTTTGTACATTTGCAATATGTTTAAACGGAGAGGGACCATCACCAAAATGGCATTCTGAAATCAACACAAAAAATGGCATCACCATAGTCTCCAGACTGTGCCGAGTTCAACGAGACGCCCGCTTGACCGTAGCTCGCTCTGAGTGCAGTGACCTTGAAAAAAGCAGAACCAAAATGAAGCCTGGCCCTCAATGTCATTTGCTTTTGGGTGACAGTGAGAGAACCGTTAGGGTGAGAAGCACAATTCGACCTCGGGTACGTTCCTAAGGTCCTCCCGATCCGTGCAAGCCTAACCTTGACCCTGTGGCATTAACCCTTAACAGTTAAAAGAAGGTGTTTACATCAAAGAGTTTGCATTGACTTCTCTCCCCATAGGAATACATTGCCTGCACCTCTAAATTCAACCTGAAGCCTATGTGGGTTATGAATGCCTTATGAACCTGTCTTCTATGACAGTCCATCAGACCACTATGAGGCCTACCTGTGTCGATTCTAAGCTTCCTGGAGCAACCGGAAGTGGTTAGATTGACCCAAAAGGAGTTTTGATGTACATAACCTTCAAAGGTGAAAATGACTGCATTCAACACTGTGTAGATCATAGATCAGTCAATTCTTAACTTAAAGACTTAAAACTCAGGATTCTGTAGGTGTTTATGTCAATCAAGACATGTGTTTACTTATAGCTTCCTGTGCCAACCGGAAGTGCCTTTAATTGGGTCACACTGTCTGTTTTGAAGGGTTAGAAAAGTCACATCTCTCCAAAACTTCATATGTGTGACCAGGTAACCCTCCTAAACTGTAAATCAGTCATTTCTCCCAGCAGATGTCAAAGAAAAGCTCTCACACGCACACACAGCAAGGATGGAGTGAAAAAGTGTGGTTCTCAAAGACACAGAGAGCAGGCAATGGCATAAACATAATGTCTAGGCCGTGCCGAGTTCAACGAGATATCCCGCTTGACCGTAGCTCGCTCGGTCTGAGCGCAGCGACCATTAGAGAAGTAGGCCCAAAATGAAGCCTGCCCCACAACGTCATTTGCTTTTGGGTGACAGTGAGAGAACCGTTAGGGTGAGAAGCACAATTCGACCTCAGGTATGTTCCTAAGGTCCTTCCGATCCGTGCAAGCCTAACGTTGACCGTGTGGCATTAACCCTTAATAGTTAAAAGAAGGTGTTTACATCAAAGAGTTTGCATTGACTTCTCTCCCCATAGGAATACATTGCCTTTACCCCTAAATTCAACCTGAAGTCTATATGGGTTATGAATGCCGTATGAACCTGTCTTTGGTAACAGTCCACCAGGCCAGTATGAGGTCTACCTGTGTTGATTCTAAGCTTCCTGGACCAACCGGAAGTGGTTAAAATCACCCTAAAAGTGTTTTTCCATTACCTGCCTGCAGTTTGATAGACATAGTGCATTCAACCCTGTGTAAATCAGTCAATTGTTAACGTAAGGACTTAAAACTCAGGATTCTGTAAAAGCATAGCCCAGTGAGGATATGTGTTGACTTATAGCTTCCTGTGCCAACCGGAAGTGCCTTAATTGGTGTCTCAGGTGCTGTTTCGAGGGGTTAAAAAAGTCAGATCTGTCCAAAACTTCATATGTGTGATTAGGCAACCCCCATGAACTGTAAATCAGTCATTTTTCCCATAAAATTTCAAAGGAAAACTAAATCACACAGACACACAACTTGGAAGGAGGGACGTATTGGGGTTTGTAGAGACAGACAGTGCCTCCAATAGTTAGCTTTGTTCGAGCTAAAAAAGAACCGTCAGACCGAGAGTTCCGAAACTTTAGAAACCTGTTCTAGACCTCGGGTCGATAGTGCGTGGTGAGTTAGGTGGCTCTAGAAGGTTCTCGGACCGAGAAATAGCCTCGTACATTTGCAATGACTTCAATTCATTTTGACCATTACGAAAATGGCGACATTTAGAAAAGTCTCAGAGACACAAGACTAGGTGCATTGAAACCGGCTCGGGCCATAGAGAAGGACCGCAACGTTTCGGTCCGATAGCTCATTCAAGGACCCCATAGCAAGGCATTGAAAAAATTGGATTTTCAGCACCAATTAGGGTTTTACTCGGGCACCGAAGGACCTATCGAGCCGAAACTCGGGATTCGGGGTCGCCTCACATAGGCCTTCACATAATGTCTGACCTGGACCCGCAGCTAGAACGTAACTATGTGTTTTACGTTTTTATTATGTTTTAAACTAATGGCGCTGTGAATTATGGGCCTGCTCTGACATATGTGATAGTTGGCTTCTAAATGAGTTGGAAAAAGTGGGTTTGGTGTCAATTGGTATCAGTTTGGTGTCAGAATGACATCTAATTGACTGGTGGACACTGACTTGCTAGTTGACTTTTGTACATTAGCAATATGTTTAAACGGAGAGGGACCATCACCAAAATGGCATTCTGAAATCAACACAAAAAATGGCATCACCATAGTCTCCAGGCTGTGCAGAGTTCAACGAGACGCCCCGCTTGACCGTAGCTCGCTCTGAGTGCAGCGACCTTGAAAAAAAGAAGGCGCAAAAGGAAGGCTGGCCCTCAATGTCATTTGCTTTAGGGTGACAGTGAGAGAGCCGTTAGGGTGAGAAGCACAATTCGACCTCAGGTACTGTGACGGCCCTGAATTTTTCTGAACCGTCTCAGTGCAGCTCCTTCCAATAGGGCGCTTTCCCTTTAATTCCCAATTAAATAGCCAGCATCAGCTGCACGAAAGTGGGGGTTGTGATGGAGACGTGCATGAGGATGTGTTCAACCCTCTGTTCCGAAGCTTCTCTATTCCGTTTGTTTTGTTGCCGTTAAACGTGTGTTTTGTAGCCTAAGAGAGTTTACCCAGGATCGGATCCACTCTTTGCGTCCCTGGACTACACCTCTCCGTTCTTCGTGGCCTTTCTCCGCTGGAGATCTATTGGCGGATTGGATTGTCTGACTGACCGACTGACTACCACCTTTTTGTATACGGTATTTCATTTGTTTGGATGTGATGTATACTGTGATTTGGGTAGTTAGTGGTAGTTGAGGACTTAATTAAGAGTTGATCCGCTTTAAGGTTCTGTGGTAAAGTAATTGTTATATTGATTGTATGTTTAATACTGGGTTTACGCTACACGGAACGAACGGACAAACATCGCGTGACAAAAGTCACTTGAGTTCACTGAACTCCTTTACCGGGCAGGACTCTTTTTAGGCCCGAGGTACAGGACATTTCTGGAGGAACCAGAACTCATTGTGATATTATTATATATGTGTGTAATCATTGTTGTTGCTAATACAACCCACGCAACAGAATATAATTGTTTTTGAAGTTCTTTCCAATGTTTTAAGGGTTTATGAAAAGTTTATTTCCATCCTGACTTTTACATACGTCCTTTGTATTGGTGTAGACTTGACGGACCAGATGGGACTCTTTCCCACCCAAACTAAAAGTAGAAACTAATGTTTTCTCTGGTAGGCACAACCTACCTGGCACCCCTATAAATAATAACCTCAAGTCAAAACCGTTACATAAAAAATGGCACCCCAGATGGGACCGCTCAACATTGAGAACTAACCAAAGCAAATATTTTGTGTGGAATTAAAACAATGGATTCACCCCAAGATAATGTGCTCATCCATGTCATACCTGTCAATGGGAATACACAGGGCCATTCTGACCATCAAGCTGACAATACAAATCATAATGTGAATGGAGATAATGGAGTTGCTTTGGGCCAGAGCCCTGGGAATCTGAATGCTCGGCCTGAGCCACAGGCCACAGGAGGTCTAACCAGTTACTCACTTATTGACATGGATCTGTGTGGAAGTACTGAGCTAGCCCTCCCTCTGACACCCAACCTTCCTCCATTGTCTGGTTTATCTCCAGAGGTTGTAGTCTTACAACTTCAAGGTGACATCCTTGATATTCGTCGGACTCAACAACATCTCCAAACTCTTATCCACCATAATTTCAAATGTCTGAGGGAAGAGCAACAACAGAGTGCCATGGAATTCAGAAACTCACTGAGCACTCTAACCCGCACGCTGACAGAGCTCAGTGAGAGTGGAAGACGGGAAATTACTGGTGCCCTGGACAGGCAGTTTGACTACCAACGAAACCAACTCACTGCCACTCTCCAATGGCGCCTGCAACATCACCACACTGAGGTCCTCAAGGACGTTAAATCTGTTTTTTCTCCCATGGTTAACACTGTAGGCCACTTGCAGAGAGAACTCTCTAATTGTGTTAAAATGTTGGATGACGTGTCTGTGGACATGGCCTCCATTAGGCACAACTCCTTACACAGAGTTTCTCTGGTGTCCACTTCTGTTCAGACCACTGAGGGCCAAGCTGGCACCTCTGAACAGCCAAGACAAGGCAATGCTACAGTCATCACTGTCGATGGACTGGTTCGCTTGGGACAGCAGTTTGAGAAGGACATAGAATGCCAACAGCAATATGACCAGAGAAAGAAACAGACACCCAAACAGTTGCTCAAGACAGACCATCAACAACAGCCAGAGTCTCCAGCCAAGACCTCTCTCATGTTCTGTTGGAGATGTAGCCAAAAGGGACATTCTTCAGCTACATGTCCAAGACCGTATCAAGTAAACCCTTCCAGAAACCACAAATCACAACAGGCCAACACACCTAACTCTCTTCGCAGCAATGACCATCCTTCTCTGGGTGCTTTAACCAGAGCTGAAACCCCAAGAGTCACTGCCTACGCCCCCCCATCGACATCCCCATCCTTTCAGTTAATACCGCACCAATCAGAAGCTAAAAAGTTACATGATTGGGGTTCAAATGTGGCACTCTTCTCTGCCGTTGCTCCGGTACCACTAACCCTTGATAATCCTTCTGACGATCTCCTTTTACAGGCTGTGAGAAGAGCTCAGCTGGAACAGCCAGAGGAGTTACGGCTGTTGGAACAGCTGCAGAATAATGCTGATGTATGTACTTCAAAGCTAGGACGCACCGGGCTCCTGAAGCACAAAATATTCCTTACACAGGAAATGCCGATCAAGCAAAAGCCATATCGTTTGTCCCCAGCGAAGCTAATCATCCAAAAGGGACTCATAAATGATATGTTAGCACAAGATATAATAGAACGTTCCTCCTCTCCCTGGGCTGCTCCTGTTGTCCTCATCCCAAAAAAGACTGGTGGTCTTAGATTTTGTGTGGACTATAGGAAGACCAACAATGTTTCCCAGACTGATGCCTATCCTCTTCCCACCATCCATGAGATCCTGGAGTCATTGTCTGGCGCTGTTGTGTTCACTACCCTTGACCTCAATAGTGGTTATTGGCAGGTTGAGATGGACCAGGAAAGCAAGGACAAGACTGCGTTTGTCTGTGCCGAGGGCTTGTTTTCCTTTAAGGTGATGCCCTTTGGATTAAAGAATGCCCCTGCCACTTTCCAAAGACTCATGGAGATTGCGTTAGGTGAGCTCAAAGGGAAGATCTGTTTCGTCTACCTGGACGATATAATTATCTACTCTCAGAACAGAGAAAGACACTTTCAAGATCTTCAAGCAGTGTTGGACAAGCTAAGAGAAGCTGGTCTGACCTTAAATATGAAGAAGAGCAACTTCTGCCAAACCTCCCTGAAGTTCCTTGGCCATATTGTGTCTTTCGACGGCATTCATGTGGATCCTGAAAAGACAAAGGCTGTACAAGACTTCCCTGTGCCAACCACACTCAAGGCCCTTCAACGGTTCCTTGGTATGGCTGGATGGTACCATCGGTTTGTGTCGAACTTCTCCCAGGTGGCAGAACCCCTCAACGCGTTGAAGCGAAAAGGAGCGAAATTCCAATGGACGGCAGAGTGCCAGACCTCATTTGAAACCCTGAAACGACATCTCGTCACACCTCCCATTTTAGGTCATCCCAACTTTGATTGCCCTTTTGTTGTTTACACTGATGCAAGTGATGTTGAACTTGGTGCTGTCCTAGTCCAACAGACTGGACTTGGCACTGAAGAAGTGCTAGCGTTCGCCAGTCGGACATTGAATGGAGCAGAACGGAACTACTCCACAACCGAGCAAGAGTGCCTTGCAGTTGTCTGGGCTTTGGAAAAGTGGAGGTACTACTTGGAGGGAAGACACTTCACTGTGGTCACTGACCATTCCTCCCTTGTGTGGGTGTTCAAGACCAACAAACCAAGCACCAGACTCATAAGATGGGCTCTACGGTTGCAAGAGTTCACATTTGCAGTGGAATACAGGAAAGGAAAATTACAACACTGTTCCAGATGCCTTGTCCAGAGCTCCTACTTGTGATAACGGTGGCCCTGATCTTACATGTGCTACTGTCCTGTCAAGCAGTCGAGACTCGCCCAAAACAGACTTTCCCATCTCTGATGAGGCAATATGGAAAGCTCAACAGGATGATCCAGAAGTACAGGCTTTGTACCAGACTATCCTGGAAGATGGAGAAAAGATGGTCAATCCTACCACAAAGCTGACCATCATTGAAGATAAAGTCTACCGAGTCGTACAACTACCTCACAGAACACTCTACCAAATGTACATACCGGACACTCTACGCCTACAACTGCTTCAACATTTCCATGAAGACCCATTAGCTGGTCATTTGGGCAGGTTCAAAACCTACAAGCGGTTGCAAGCGTTACTCTACTGGCCACATCTGAGCATGGATGTGAAGTCACACATCCGAAATTGTCAGGTTTGTCAAATGTACAAACCAGAAGGTAGAAAGCCTGCTGGCAAGTTGCAGCAAACGGTGGTTACCCGACCTTGGGAAATGTTAGGAGTGGATTTGATGGGTCCATTTCCTAGAAGCTCCAATCAGAATGTGTACATACTTGTTTTTGTTGATTACTATTCAAAGTGGGTGGAACTCTTTTCCCTGCGTCAGGCCACAGCAAGGACCGTCTCTAACATCCTTACGAAAGAGATCCTGACTCGCTGGGGAGTGCCTGATTACATCCTGTCTGATCGAGGTTCCCAATTTGTCTCTGATCTCTTTGAGGAGACCTGCCAAAGATGGAACCTGAGGCAGAAGTTGACCACGGCCTATCACCCACAGACCAATCTCACTGAGAGAGTAAATCGAACCTTGAAGACAATGATTGCTTCCTATGTAGGGACCCAGCACAAACACTGGGACAAGCACCTTCATGAGTTTCGATTTGCCCTGAATTCTGCTGTGCAAGAGTCCACTGGAGTCACACCTGCAGAGCTGAACCTAAGTCGTCCTCTCCGAGGACCCTTGGATATGGTGCTACAGCCCCAGCAGCTTACTCCAGACGCTGCTTGCTATGACCAGGTAGGCCATCTCCATGACTTGAGAGCTCTTGTCTCAAAGAACATGATCCAGGCTCGACTCAAGCAGAAGAGAAATTATGATAAGAACAGACGAGACATGCAGTTCCAGCTTCGTGATCGGGTGTGGCTTCGCTCTCATCCTTACTCGAAAGCTGAACAATTCTTCTCGGCCAAGCTCGCTCCTAAATGGCAAGGACCATATAGGATTGTGGAGCAGATGGGCCCTTTGAACTACCGAGTGGTGAAAGAGGACACAGGTGAAGATATGCGCGTTGTTCATGTCTCACGCCTTAAGGCCTGTTACCCCTCGGCTGTGGAATTGGAGGCGATTGAGCGCCGCAAGGTCCTGGATATCTTTGAAGAGGATAGTGAGGATACTTTTCTCGGATTCCCAGACCCAGAAGTCTCGCACCTTAAGGCCTGTGACTCCTCAGCTGAGGAGCGTGAGCTCCAAAAAGTAATGAATCTTTTTGTAGAGGAAAGTGATGAGGAGACCTTTCTCGGTTTCCCCGACCAAGATGTGCCTTCCAGGGCAATGGTCGGCTTTTTCCAGGGGAGGGGGTGTGTGACGGCCCTGAATTTTTCTGAACCGTCTCAGTGCAGCTCCTTCCAATAGGGCGCTTTCCCTTTAATTCCCAATTAAATAGCCAGCATCAGCTGCACGAAAGTGGGGGTTGTGATGGAGACGTGCATGAGGATGTGTTCAACCCTCTGTTCCGAAGCTTCTCTATTCCGTTTGTTTTGTTGCCGTTAAACGTGTGTTTTGTAGCCTAAGAGAGTTTACCCAGGATCGGATCCACTCTTTGCGTCCTTGGACTACACCTCTCCGTTCTTCGTGGCCTTTCTCCGCTGGAGATCTATTGGCGGATTGGATTGTCTGACTGACCGACTGACTACCACCTTTTTGTATACGGTATTTCATTTGTTTGGATGTGATGTATACTGTGATTTGGGTAGTTAGTGGTAGTTGAGGACTTAATTAAGAGTTGATCCGCTTTAAGGTTCTGTGGTAAAGTAATTGTTATATTGATTGTATGTTTAATACTGGGTTTACGCTACACGGAACGAACGGACAAACATCGCGTGACAAAAGTCACTTGAGTTCACTGAACTCCTTTACCGGGCAGGACTCTTTTTAGGCCCGAGGTACAGGACATTTCTGGAGGAACCAGAACTCATTGTGATATTATTATATATGTGTGTAATCATTGTTGTTGCTAATACAACCCACGCAACAGAATATAATTGTTTTTGAAGTTCTTTCCAATGTTTTAAGGGTTTATGAAAAGTTTATTTCCATCCTGACTTTTACATACGTCCTTTGTATTGGTGTAGACTTGACGGACCAGATGGGACTCTTTCCCACCCAAACTAAAAGTAGAAACTAATGTTTTCTCTGGTAGGCACAACCTACCTGGCACCCCTATAAATAATAACCTCAAGTCAAAACCGTTACAGTACGTTCCTGAGGTCCTCCCGATCCGTGCAAGCCTAACCTTGACCGTGTGGCATTAACCCTTAACAGTTAAAAGAAGGTGTTTACTTCAAACAGTTTGCATTGACTTCTCTCCCCATAGGAATACATTGCCTGCACCTCTAAATTCAACTTGAGGCCTATGTGGGTTATGAATGCCTTATGAACCTGTCTTCTATGACAGTCCATCAGCTCACTATGAGGTCTACCTGTGCCGATTCTAAGCTTCCTGAAGCAACCGGAAGTGGTTAAATTGACCCAAAAGGTGTTTTGATGTACATAACCTTCAAAGGTGAAAATGACTACATTCAACCCTGTGTAGATCGTAGATCAGTCAATTCTTAACTTAAAGACTTAAAACTCAGGATTCTGTAAGTTTCTATGTCAATCAAGACATGGGTTTACATATAGCTTCCTGTGCCAACCGGAAGTGCCTTTAATGATGTCACAGTGGCAGTTTCCAAGGGTTAAAAAGGTCAGATCTTTTCAAAACTTCATATGTGTGACTAGGTAACCCTCATGAACTGTAAATCAGTCATTTCTCCCAACAGATGTCAAAGAAAAGCTCTCACACGCACACACAGCAAGGCTGGAGTGAAAAAGTGCGGTTCTCAAATACACAGAGAGCAGGCAATGGCATAAACATAATCTCTAGGCCGTGCCGAGTTCAACGAGATATCCCGCTTGACCGTAGCTCGCTCGGTCTGAGCGCAGCGACCATTAGAAAAGTAGGCCCAAAATGAAGCCTGCCCCACAACGTCATTTGCTTTTGGGTGACAGTGAGAGAACCGTTAGGGTGAGAAGCACAATTCGACCTCAGGTACATTCCTAAGGTCCTCCTGATCCGTGCAAGCCTAACCTTGACCGTGTGGCATTAACCCTTAATAGTTAAAATAAGGTGTTTACTTCAAAGAGTTTGCATTGACTTCTCTCCCCATAGGAATACATTGCCTGCACCCCTAAATTCAACCTGAAGTCTATATGGGTTATGAATGCCGTATGAACCTGTCTTTGATGACAGTCCATCAGGACAGTATGAGATCTACCTGTGTTGATTCTAAGCTTCCTGGACCAACCGGAAGTGGTTAAAATCACCCTAAAAGTGTTTTTCCATTACCTGCCTGCAGTTTGATAGACATAGTGCATTCAACCCTGTGTAAATCAGTCAATTGTTAACGTAAGGACTTAAAACTCAGGATTCTGTAAAAGCATAGCCCAGTGAGGATATGTGTTGACTTATAGCTTCCTGTGCCAACCGGAAGTGCCTTAATTGGTGTCTCAGGGGCTGTTTCGAGGGGTTAAAAAAGTCAGATCTGTCCAAAACTTCATATGTGTGATTAGGCAACCCCCATGAACTGTAAATCAGTCATTTGTCCCATAAAATTTCAAAGGAAAACTAAATTACAGACACACAACTTGGAAGGAGGGACGTATTGGGGTTTGTAGAGACAGACAGTGCCTCCAATAGTTAGCTTTGTTCGAGCTAAAAAAGAACCGTCAGACCTAGAGTTCCGAAACTTTAGAATCCTGTTCTAGACCTCAGGTCGATAGTGCGTGGTGAGTTACGTGGCTCTAGACGGTTCTCGGACCGAGAAACAGCTTCGTACATTTGCAATGACTTCAATTCATTTTGACCATTACGAAAATGGCGACATTTAGAAATGTCTCAGAGACACAAGACTAGGTGCATTGCGACCGTCTCGGCCCATATAGACAGACCCCAACGTTTCTGTCCGATAGCTCATTCAAGGACCCCGTAGCAAGTCATGGAAAAAAGTGGATTTTCAGTACCAATTAGGGTTTTGCTCGGACACCAAATGACCGATCGAGCCGAAACTTAGGATTCGGGGTCGCCTCAGCTAGGCCTACACGTAACATAAGAAATGGACCCGCAGCTAGAACGTAACTACATGTTTTATGTTTTTTTATGGTTTGAACCAAAGGCGTTGTGAATTTTGGGCCAGCTCTGAAGTGTGTGATAGTTGGCTACTAAACAGGTTGGAAAAAGTGGGTTTAGTGTCAATTTGTATCAGTTTGGTGTCAGAATGACATCTAATTGACTGGTGGACACTGACTTGCTAGTTGACTGTTGTACATTAGCAATATGTTTAAACGGTGAGGTACCATCACCAAAAGTGACATTCTGAAATCAACCCTAACGAGCCATTGAGATGAACCAGAATCACTGCCCAGCCATCCCGAGTTCATCGGGCCAGTCAATTTCACATTCCTGCAGGATTTTTATAGCATGACAAATTCGTGATGGTACCTGCCCATTGAACCATATTGCAAATGCACAGTGACTTTGCAAAAGTGAGAAAACATAAACAAATGGACATGATGAAATCAACACAACGAGTGATGGAAATGTACAACTATCACTGCTCGGCCATCCTGTGTTCATCAGACCAGTCAATTTTGCATTTTTGAGCATGTCAAATTTCATATGGTAAATGCACATTGAAACATATTGCAAATGCACGTGCACTTACAATATGATTCTATAGTGAAAAGAAATCACCTAACGGACATGATGAAATCAACACAACGAGTGATGGAAATGTACAACTATCACTGCTCAGCCATCCTGTGTCCATCAGACCAGTCAATTTTGCATTTTTGAGCAAGGTCAAATTTCATATGGTAAATGCACATTGAAACATATTGCAAATGCACGTGCACTTACAATATGATTCTATAGTGAAAAAACATCACCTAATGGACATGATGAAATCAACACAACGAGTGATGGAAATGTACAACTATCACTGCTCGGCCATCCTGTGTTCATCAGACCAGTCAATTTTGCATTTTTGAGCATGTCAAATTTCATATGGTAAATGCACATTGAAACATATTGCAAATGCACGTGCACTTACAATATGATTCTATAGTGAAAAAAAATCACCTAACGGAGATAATGAAATCAACACAACGAGTGATGGAAATGTACAACTATCACTGCTCAGCCATCCTGTGTTCATCAGACCAGTCAATTTTGCATTTTTGAGCATGTCAAATTTCATATGGTAAATGCACATTGAAACATATTGCAAATGCACGTGCACTTACAATATGATTCTATAGTGAAACAACATCACCTAACGGAGATGATGAAATCAACACAACGAGTGATGGAAATGTACAACTATCACTGCTCGGCCATCCTGTGTTCATCAGACCAGTCAATTTTGCATTTTTGAGCAAGGTCAAATTTCATATGGTAAATGCACATTTGCAATATGTTTCAATGTGCATTTACCATATGAAATTTGACATGCTCAAAAATCATGCAGAAATGCAAAATTGACTGGCCAGATGAACACAGGATGGCCTGACAGTGATAGTTGCTCCTTTTTCCATCCTGAGTTCATCTGGCCAGTCAATTTTGCATTTCTGCAGGATTTTTGAGCATGTCAAATTTCATATAGTAATTGTCCATTGAACCATATTGCAAATGCACGTGCACTTGCAATATGATTATATAGTGAAAAAACATCACAAAATGGACATGATGAAGTCAACACAACGAGTGATGGAAAGGAACAACTATCACTGCCCGGCCATCCCGAGTTCATCAGGCCAGTCAATTTTGCATTTCTGCAGGATTTTTGAGCATGTCTAATTTCTTATGTCATTTGGCCCACAAAAAAATTCCTTATGCACAATTAAAAAAAATATATAAAAAAATATGATAATAAAATTGGACAAAAGTATATTCATACAGTTCTTACACATGTGTAATTGACAAAAAAATTGAAAGAATTTCAAAAAACGGTCCAGAAAGCACTTTTTTAAGGGTGTGTGAAGTTTTTTACAAAATTTTGACATTTTTGACTTTTGACTTTTGACTTCCTATGAAATCATATTGAAATTGGACAAAACATATTCCTTATGCGCATGTAAAAAAAAAAAAAATTATGATAATAAAATTGGACAAAAGTATATTCATACAGTTCTTACACATGTGTAATTGACAAAAAATCGAAAGAATTTCGAAAAACGGTCCAGAAAGCACTTTTTTATGGGTGTGTGAAGTTTTTTACAAAATTTTGACATTTTTGACTTTTGACTTCCTATGAAATCATATTGGAATTGGACAAAACATATTCCTTATGCGCATGTAAAAAATTTTTTTTTTATGATAATAAAATTGGACAAAAGTATATTCATACAGTTCTTACACATGTGTAATTGACAAAAAAATCGAAAGAATTTCGAAAAACGGTCCAGAAAGCACTTTTTTAAGGGGTGATAAGTTTTTGACAAAAATTTCATTTTTTCAAAATTTTACTTTTGGACATTGACTTGGGTTACATTTCCAATATGAAAAACCCCGGTGGAGCGCATTCGCCCCCTGTTGAATTTTTAAAGTGTTACAACTGGCAATTGCCATATGGCATTTGCAATACACATTGCATGAATCAACGCCGAATTGGGTGGTATTGGCCAATGTGTATATGGTTTGTCCGATGCCAATGACTTGCCATTAATTTTTGTCCAATACAGGGGGGACTTCCCTTACAATATGAAAAACCAAGGTGGAGCGGATTCGCCACCTGTTGGATTTTTTACAACTGGCAATTGCCATATGGCATTTGCAATACACTTTGCATGAATTAACACCGAATTGGATGGTATTGGACAATGTGTATATGGTTTGTCCGATGCCAATGACTTCCCATTCATTTTTGTCCAATTCAGGGGGGTATTCCCTTACAGTATATATTCCTGCTACGAGTCACTTTTCAGCACTGCTATATTGTTTACTACTACTACTACTACTACTATGAATCCTGTTACCAGTCACTTTTGACTAATTCCTGCCTACATGTATTGTACATATCTACCTCAACTATCCCTGCACACTGTAAATGTGGTATTGGCATTGAACCTGTATATAGCTTACACTCTTTTGTGTTCTTTTTCTTTGCTTCTTATTTCTCGAGTTTGTTTCATTTCTCTAGTTATACTATTTTAGATATTTAATACAGAATTGTTGGGAAGGGCTCGCAAGTTAAGCATATCACTGTACTTGTGCATGTGACAATACAACTTGAAACTTGTCTAAGCAGTAATTATGCCAGTGATGATGATCATTCACAGAAAATATAAAATTCAAGTAAATTATATACTAAAAAGGTAATCCGACTGCACTTCCCATGTACCAAGCCTGCACTCCAAATGTACCAAACCTGCTCTTCCCATGTACCAAACCACACCAATTGAGCTCTCCTGGTCCTCACACTGAGCCTCTCTCCCCAGACACACTCACCAGGAGATAAATTCCACTCATTTCCTGTGTTGACAGTCATGAGCTGCTTCCTTGACTCCTTGACAATTAATGGTCCAAAACGTATTCCCATCCAATATTGCACCATCAATCACATCGCCTTCATTACTTTCTATAATTATGTGTCACTGTTCTCTGCGAAGGCAAAGCATTGCCACAGCAAAGGCAGTGAGAAGAAGAGGGTGCCATGGCAAAAGCTATAGTTTGGAAGTGAAAACAGATCCAAATTAATCACTTTTTGAGCTGTGTTCAACCACTTATGCAGAAATCGGGGCCGATCTCAGTGCCTTCAGCACTAGCCAGTTAGGAGCAATTAGGGGCAACCAGGAAGTGACCCAGAAGTAAATGAGGGCCAAACAGGAAATTATAGGTGCTGACCTGCAGTGGGCAGTGAGGACACAACAATATACACATCCTGATATGCTCAATGGTTGGAATCTGCAGGTAATTGATGTGGTGGGAGAGGTCTACCTAGGGGAAACTGATGCAGACAATGTAATTTGTATAAGCACCCTTACAGAGAAGGATCCCAGACATCAAAGGTAGGTGGTAATGCAAGGGTAAATTGATAGTGTGAATTGTGAAAAGGATATGCTACAGTGGTTATTCCTTTAACCGTTGTGTTGTACTGCAGCACAGCTTGCGGGCTGCTGCATAATGCTGTGGTACGTTATTTAAGTGTCAGCCATTATTGGCATTAATGCTAGTTAGTGCTAGTTTGACCACCAGAGGGCATCTTTGAGAATAATTTGACTGTTTTTATAATTGACTGTACTAGAGAATTTAAAACCTTTTTTCTGTAAGAACATAGTATATGGGATTGATTAAGAAATGTAGCTTGATCAATTTGATTGATATTATGGTGTTTCTATTACAAGAAAAATGAAAAACAAAACCCTCAAGGTTTCCTTTAGGAAAATATGGCGCTGTACAACATGACCGGTCGAGAGTAGGCTACTAAGTGACTGCGAGTAAAGAGCAAAATAATCATAACATTTCCTCACCCTAATTGTAGGCTAACCAATACCTAAACAGAGATTCAGTGAAAATAAAAACCTCATTGATTTATCAAGACCAGTCCCCAAGCTTGTCTCAGAGCAGCATGAAACAGTGCTGAAATAGTCGACCACAGGTGGGTAGGCTATTGCTTCAAATCCTCCTATAACAATTGGATGACTCTGGGTGTTCCAGTAAGCAACAATTTGTTGCCTTCATTAGCCTACTTTATTTCAATATTTCTGTAATTCAGTTATATTTATTCCTATAGTAATTCATTATGGATCCATCCAGATGTGGTTAGAAAACAAGGCATTTGGTGGACACGGTACCAAACGCATACAGAACGCGTCTCCTTCCTGAGCGGTATGAAGGCTGTGTGGTCCCATGGTATTTATTCTTGTCAAGCAAAGAGGCACTGGGTTTGAAGGTAGGCCTTGAAATACATCCACAGGTACACCTCCGATTGACTCAAATAATGTCAATTAGCCTGTCAGAAGGTTCTAAAGCCATGACATATTTTCTGGAATTTTCCAAGCTGTTTAAAGGCACAGTAAACTTAGTGTATGTAAACCTCTGACCCACTGGAAATGTTATACAGTGAATTAGAAGTGAAATAATCTGTCTGTAAACAATTTTGGGAAAAATTACTTGTATCATGCACAAAGTAGCTTGACAAACCGACTTGACAAAACTATAGTTTCTTAACAAGAAATTTGTGGAGTGGTGGAACAACAAGTTTTATTGACTACAACCTATATGTATGCAAACTTCCGAATTCAACTGTATGTAGCAACATTTGAAATGGTGTTTTTTACATTATATAAAAGTAGAAACTCGGGGTATATCATACATTGTATTTGAGGAACAATGGGAAAGTAATTCTGCTTTGAAAGTTGATCAACTTGTAAACTCACTTTTGAGAAAATAGCTTTTGAATGTTTTACTATCTTGTGAAGAGCTCTTCTTTGTCTACACTTATTCAGCATCGTTCAAACCCTCACCCTAAGCTTCAGCCCCAGCCGTCTCGTTTTGCTCTCAAAACGCACACTTGACACTCTGGCCAATGATTTGTTTACCTCTGGATAACATGAAAACACCCTAACCAGCTCTGCTGCCAACAATTTCATTACGCTTTTCTGCAGACGTTTACTGAAACCGGCCATATTCAACAGGTGTTGAATATCGTTAGCTAACGAGCCAGCCAGCCAACGTTGTTAGTGAAACAATAAACAGTGCCAACAATGCCACAGTGCTGGGAGCTAACCAACCACGTTCAATGTTAGCTAGCTGACATTAGGCTCTAACTAGAACAGCACACAGCTCTGGGAAATGAATATTAATGTCAGCTAGGGTGCCAGCCAGCTAACGTTAGCTAGCAGTACACTTTCACTTAAGACATATA
Organism: Oncorhynchus gorbuscha; assembly: GCF_021184085.1. NCBI lineage: Eukaryota > Metazoa > Chordata > Actinopteri > Salmoniformes > Salmonidae > Oncorhynchus > Oncorhynchus gorbuscha. Next base: position 431,408 of record NW_025745735.1, on the reverse strand, counting down.
GCTTGCTAGCTAGGTAAGCAATGGTAAACAAAGTGTAAGTTCACGCACGTCACATAACGTTAGCTAGTCAAACAACAATGAATAGTGCCAACAATCTCATAGTGCTGGGAGCCAACCAACCATGGTCAATGTTAGCTAGCTAACATTAGGCTCTAACTAGAACAGCAAACGGCTCTGGGAAATCAAATAATAACATCAGCTAGAAATCCAGCCAGCTAACGTTAGCTTGAAATTAAACCACTTTCTGTCAAAATTGGAAAACGAGTAATATCTGAAAATGTAACGTTAGCTAGCTAACGCTGCCCTTAGTTTGAAGATGAAATCCAGAGAAAGGTGTTTCATCCATCTCTTTAGCTATCATACTCAAAACTTTGATCCTCCAGAAAGTGGGGAGCCACACTTCTACAGCTCCACTACACAATATATATTTTTTAAAGCAGCGTTCGACGGGATTGCCAACAGAGACTGACAAGCTTCTATGGCAGACCAATCTGAACTCCTCTTTTGGCATGTCCTTCCCACTCACTATCTCAGACAATCATGGCTAGTGGGAAGGTTGCTCCCTTTTTCTGTGGCTTAACCAATAAGGCTCATAATTGAACAATTGTATTCGTATTTACAGATGGCATTCAAGTTTGATATTAAGGCACATGAAAGTTCACATGTTCAAGAAGGCATTTCTGTCCCAAAACGCATTTTGATAAAAGAACATAACGCCTCCTCAATTCACTTCCGTGGCCGGTCTGTGCTGTCGGCCCCCCTATCACAGGACAGAAAGGGTTGAGGGGGGACACACTGATTTGAGGACACCAAGCAGCGGAACTGACAGAGATGGATTCTCTGTGGCCCAAGCATGGAATTACTTTTTCCTCCCTCTGGAACTGAGCGAGAAGCATCTGAAGGGCTGCAAACAATCTCTCCCAGCCAGGATCCAAACAACACACGGCCTGAGTGCCAAGAAAAGCTAATAGGCTGGAGGTGGAGAAAAGACAGGACTATTTGGATAAAATGTTTACATTTTAGCTCACCCTAACCTTAACCTACTGTGCAAATTCTCCTAACCTGCTACAAAATGAAAATTCTGACATCAGCTGTACAATGTAGTCAAAACCTGGAGCCAGGGGAAACAGGAGGCAAAGAAGCCAAAAAGCTCTGCAGGTCCTCAAAACGTGTTTAATCAACAGCAGCTGCTGAGGAGGCAATTTGAGGCCGTTAGAGTCCTGCTTTGTTGAAATGTAAATGTATTTGTTATTTTTGTCATTTCTACATAGCTGCACTCTCTGACTCACCAATGCTGTAAGGTCCAGTAAGTTGAAAAGCTCTTGATGTGATGATGGTTATTTGACAGAGTTGGTAATTGGAAATTAGGCAGGTGGTGTAGGCTCAAACTCACAGTGGGAAACAGATGGGAGTGTTTCACTCTCTCAGTAGGACAGAGACACAGAGGTGTGCTTTCCAAAATCAGCTAGAGAGGCTCTGTACTGAGCTAGCTGCTTTAACCCAGATTCACCTTCTGGGTTAAAGCAGGGGCTTTAAGTTCAAATCGTAACCATGATCATCATCATCAACATCACAATGATAGGAAATGCAAAGTTAGTGATGTTACAATTCAAAAAGCCAGTGACACCCTCTGCATGTGGCTGACCCAACTGAAGATGTGAAGATGATTTTCAGGGACAAAGCAGACAAGAAGGCTTTCCTAATACAGATGGAGTCATTTTTTTCTAAAGAAATTTGTTGAATCCCACAGTAGTTTCACCATTAATGGTGCATGGCTGCAGTGTGATGATGCATCGTCAGACAGTGAGAAGACTGTCTCTCACTGAATCTGTCTTAAAAGACTACTTTTTTACCTCTCCCCTCACTCACTCACCCTCCCTCCAAACTCTGTCCATTTATTTTTTCCTACACTCTTCTATTTGAATTCCACTGCAGTCACACAACTACTAGTCTACCTCTCCTGACACAGTTATTTTATGACAATCTGCTTGATACTGTAGAGTCATATCAGACAAAGCAACTAATCAGCATTTTGAGCATAGGCCTGTCTCATCCTGTGATGCTCTCGGACACTTTTATCCCATCATTCACAGCATAGCCCGCCAGCCAGCCAGTGTGTATGCTTGCGTGTGATTGAGATTGTTAATGCTTGCATGGGTGCGTGCATGTGTGTGTGTGTTTCTGTGAAAGAAAGAGATTGGCCCTGACCCTAAAGGCACCCACATACTAGGTTTGCTCCTAGCAGAACTCGGCTAGTTGATGTGAAAGTCTGTGCCTTGCATACTCCCTTTAGAATTTCGCTTGAAAAACGTTTAAAAACTGCAATGTTACTGTTTGTCCCTCTTGGACGCAGTGAACAGTACACTTCCTACAATATAGATTATAACTAAAGAAATCTGCAATTAGTTTAGATTCCGGTCTTACTTGGACAATTTTACATCGACCTACTGTAAGATGTTTGGTGCAGTATTTCTGCATGAAACAAATCTGCATGAAAACGAGTGGTCTCTCGTTGAATGACAACAAACACTTAATTGAAGAATCCCTACTGTTGACTAATCAATGACTAAGGGGCATAGACTTCAGCTACTGAACTTCGGATTGACTCAAGAAAAACATTTGTGTGCACGAACAGCCGAAAAAAAACCTTGCCGAAGACCAAAAGGAACAAAAATGTCACAAAATGTCATAATATACACGCAAATTATTTTTTACCGTTTCAGATGGGATGCATGCAGACATATTAACCCTCACTCCTACTGTTGGCTGACATGACTGGCTGTGTTTGTCTAGTCTGATCACAGCTCATTTGTCTGTGTGCATTTAATCTGCAGCGCTCTAATTTTATGCCTATTAAAACGAGCTGACAAGTGCAGAAATGGGAAAAAGAAACAATCAATGATGTCCGGTTATTCCATTCACTAGTTCAATGTCACGACTTCCGCCGAAGTCGGTTCCTCTTCTTGTTCGGGCGGCGCACGGCCTCGCCGGTCTTCTAGCCATCATCGATCCACTTTTCATTTTCCATTTGTTTTGTCGTCTTCCCACACACCTGGTTTCAATTCCCTCATTACATGTTGTGTATTTAACCCTCTGTTCCCCCCCATGTCCTTGTCTGGAATTGTTTATTGTAGTGCATGTGTACGTTTATCTGGTGTGCGACGGGTTTTGTACCCATTGATTGTTTGTTTCTGGATGCCGGCAGTTTTATGTAACTGCTCTGTTTACCAGTAACCCAGTTTTTTCTCTCCTGCGCCTGACCTCCCCCCGCCAGTACGCACCCCTTACATTCAAGGTACTGGATGTATTCCTCTTACTAAATTGTTGTCACACTGAATGTCATTCTATCTTGTGAAATTATATTGGACCGATGACTATGCTTGGCAAAGCAAACTGACATTTACCCCTGTGGCCTGTTGCAGCTTCTACAATCACTCTGATTATTATTTACCCTGCTGGTCATCTATGAACTTTTAAACATCTTGAAGAGCAATCTGGCCTTCACGGCCATGTACTCTTATAATCTCCACCTGGCACAGCCAGAAGAGGACTGACCACACCTCAGAGCCTGGTTCCTCTCTAGGTTCCTGCCTTTTCCTAGCCACCATGCTTCTACATCCGCATTGCTTGCTGTTAGGCTGGGTTTATGTATAGCACTTTGTGACATCTGCGGATGTAAAAGTGCTTTATAAATACATTTGATTTGATGGTGGATGTCAACAAACAGAGGCTTCCTTTACAGGAGGTCAGTGATTAAGGTGTCATTACTCTTGTGTGTGTAACACTTGCACTCATTTGGCCATAACCGTCTGTATTTGTATCCGTGAAGACATGTGTCAAGTGCACTGTAGAGTGGGATAGTGTTCGTTGTCTCCATATCATGCTGTACTCGTACATACATACAAACTCTGGGATGTTCTGTCACAGAAGGCTCAAACTATCACACCAGCCGACAGAAGAGCCATGTCCACACAAGCCATCCTCACAATGCAAATACACATTGAGTTTAGCATCCTTTATTAAAATGAAAGTGCCAATTAACCATGCATGTGGATAATAAATTACCATGTTATATTAATGCTATAGATTGGCAGATCTATGCTGAGACAGATGTAAATTATCTGCATATGCAGTAAGTGACATAACATCTAAACACACCACCTCAAAGCAGGTTGCGACTGTCACCTGGAGCTGTGCGGCACCACTGACAGACAATGAGAGGGCAGGGACCAGGGAGGAGCGTGGGGGAGAGGCCCAGATCTGCAGCCAGCTCCCCAGACCTCCCACCAGCTGTCAGAACAGAAGCTCCCCATTCCTCCAAATATGACCTTCCCCTCACCTGCTATGAGAGGGAGATGGATGGAGAGAGGGAGGCAAGGGTAGGGTGATAGCAAGGGAGGAAAAACACATATGATTTATTCTGCTCCAATCCTGTCTGACAAGAGTCTCTGAAGGCATTTTTACAAAAAGTTCCCCCTCTGCCGATAAGTGTAACCTGTACAGAAATCAAATATTAAACAGTTCATCTTTGGATGTGTGTGGATTCGTGGGCATGGCCTGTACAGTAGCATGCCACTGGAATCCCCAATGCAGATAGAGGATCCCCAATGCCTGGAGGTGCATTGCACGTGCATTTGCAATATGCAATATTTGCAATATGTTTTAATGGGCATTTACCATCACGAATTTGGCATGCTCAATAATCCTGCAGAAATGCAAAATTGACTGGCCTGATGAACTCGGGATGGCCGGGCAGTGATAGTTGTTCCTCTCCATCACTCGTTGTGTTGATTTCATCATGTCCATTTGGTGATGTTTTTTCACTGTTGAATCATATTGCAAGTGCACGTGCATTTGCAATATGGTTCAATGGGCATTTACCATCACGAATTTGTCATGCTCAAAAATCCTGCAGAAATGCAACATTGACTGGCCTGATGAACACAGGATGGCCGGGCATTGATAGTGGGTCTTCTCCATCGCTCGTTGTGTTGATTTCATTATGTCCATTTGTTTATGTTTTCTCACTTTTGCTAAGTCACTGTGCATTTGCCATATGCTTCAATGGGCATTTACCATCACGAATTTGTCATGCTATAAAAATCCTGCAGGAATGCGAAATTGACTGGCCCGATGAACTCGGGATGGCTGGGCAGTGATTCTGGTTCATCTCAATCGCTCGTTAGGGTTGATTTCAGAATGTCACTTTGGTGATGGTACCTCACTGTTTAAACATATTGCAAATGGACAAGAGTCACCGTCCATCAGTCAATTAGATATCATTCTGACACCAAACTGATACAAACTGACACCAAACCCACTTTTTCCAACTTGTTTAGTAGACAATTATCACATACTTCAGAGCTGGCCCAAAATTCACAACGCCTTCGGGTTCAAACCATAAAAAAAACATAAAACACGTAGTTACGTTCTAGCTGCGGGTCCATTTCTTATGTTATGTGTAGGCCTAGCTGAGGCGACCCTGAATCCCAAGTTCCTGCTTGACAGGTCATTTGGTGTCCGAGCAAAACCCTAATTGGTGCTGAAAATCCACTTTTTTCCATGACTTGCTACGGGGTCCTTGAATGAGCTATCGGACAGAAACGTTGGGGTCTGTCTATATGGGCCGAGACGGTCGCAATGCACCTAGTCTTGCGACTCTGGGACATTTCTAAATGTCGTCATTTTCGTGATGCAAAAATTAATTGAAGTCATTGCAAATGTACGAGGCTGTTTCTCGGCCCGAGAACCTTCTAGAGCCACGTAACTCACCACACACTATCGACCTGAGGTCTAGAACAGGATTCTAAAGTTTTGTAACTCTAGGTCTGACGGTTCTTTAAAAGTTCCAACAAGGTTAATTAATGCAGGCAGTGCATGTCTCTAAGCACCCCAATGGGTCCCTCCTTCCAAGCTGTGTGTGTGTGTGTGATTTAGTTTTCGTTTGAAATTTTATGGGAAAAAATGACTGATTTACAGTTCATGGGGGTTGCCTAATCACATATATGAAGTTTTGGAAAGATCTGACTTTTTTAACCCCTCGAAACAGCCCCTGAGACACCAATTATGGCACTTCCGGTTGGCACAGGAACCTATAAGTCAACACACATCCTCATTGGGGTATGCTTTTACAGAATCCTGAGTTTTAAGTCTATACGTTAAGAATTGACTGATTTACACAGGGTTGAATGCACTATGTCTATCAAACTGCAGGCAGGGTTATGGATAAACACTTTTAGGGCGATTTTAACCACTTCCGGTTGGTCCAGGAAGCTTAGAATCAACACAGAATCAATACAGGTAGACCTCATAGTGGCCTGATTGACTGTTACCGAAGACAGGTTCATACGACATTCATAACCCAGGTTGAATTTCGGGGTGCAGGCAATGTATTCCTATGGGGAGAGAAGTCAATGCAAACTCTTTGAAGTAAACACCTTCTTTTAACTATTAAGGGTTAATGCCACACGGTCAAGGTTAGGCTTGCACGGTTCGGGAGGACCTTAGGAACGTACCTGATGTCGAATTGTGCTTCTCACCCTAACGGTTCTCTCACTGTCACCCAAAAGCAAATGACGTTGTGGGGCAGGCTTCATTTTGGGCATACCATTCTCATGGTCGCTACGCTTAGACCGAGCGAGCTACGGTCAAGCGGGATATCTCGTTGAACTCGGCACGGCCTAGGGATTATGGTAATGCCATTGCCTGCTCTCTGTGTCTTTAAGCACCGCACTTTGTCACTCCATCCTTCCTGTATGTGTGTGGGAGGGAGCTTTTCTTTGAGATCTGTTGGGAGAAATGACTGATTTACAGTTCAGGAGGGTTACCTAGTCACACATATGAAGTTTTGGAGAGCTGTGACTTTTCTAACCCTTCAAAACAGACAGTGTGACCCAATTAAAGGCACTTCCGGTTGGCACAGGAAGCTATAGGTAAACACATGTCTTGACTGAGGTAGCCTCTTACAGAATCCTGAGTTTTAAGTCTTTAACCAGTTGAAGCTAGGGGGGCGCTATATTTCATTATTGGATAAAAAAACGTGCCCGTTTTAAGCGCAATATTTTGTCACAAAAAGATGCTCGACTATGCATATAATTGCCAGCTTTGGAAAGAAAACACTCCGGCGTTTTCAAAACTGCAAAGATATTATCTGTGGGTGCCCCAGAACTGATCTTACAGGCGAAACCAAGATGCAACTTCAAACAGGAAATGAGCAGAATTTTTGAGGCTCTGTTTTCCATTGTCTCCTTATATGGCTGTGAATATGCTGTGAACGAGCTTATGCGCTCTGCCGTTCGTCCAAGATGTCTGCAGCATTGTGACATATTTGTAGGCATATCATTGGAAGATTGGCCATAAGAGACTACATTTGCCAGGGACCCGTCCGGTGTCCTTTGTCTACGTTGGTGCGTAATTCTCAGTGGCAATAATTTTACCATGCGATACAGACAGAGAAGTATCGTTCCTGGAAGTGTGCACCATTGAAGAGATATGTGAAAAACACCTTGAGGATTGGTTCTAAACAACGTTTGCCATGTTTCAGTCGATATTATGGAGTTAATTTGGAAAAAAGTTTGGCGTTTGGATAACTGAATTTTCATTTTTTTTTGGTAGCCAAACGTGACGCACCAAACGGACCGATTTCTCCTGCACAAAAAATCTTTCAGGAAAAACTGAACATTGCTATCTAACTGAGAGTCTCCTCATTGAAAACATCCGAAGTTCTTCAAAGGTAAATGATTTATTTGAATGTTTTTGCTGGTTTTTGTGAAAATGTTTCCTGCTGATGCTAACGCTAAATGCTACGCTAGCTATCAGTACTGTTACACAAATGCTAGTTTGCTATGCTTGAGAAGCATATTTTTGAAAATCTGAGATGACAGTGTTGTTAACAAAAGGCTAAGCTTGAGAGCTAGCATATTCATTTAATTTCATGTGTGATTTTCATGAATAGTTAACGTTGCGTTACAAAGAAGAACCCCACACCGGCAGGGGAGGCAGAGCTTGAAGCTATGATTACGCTACCGGATCCGGCATGGCTCCACGCAAGAAGTTAAGTTAAGAATTGACTGATCTACACAGGGTTGAATGCAGTCATTTTCACATTTGCAGGTTATGTACATCAAAATACCTGGATTCAGACCATGCCCTGAGATTGGGTACAACCAATTGAGATTGGGTACAACCTGTTTCCATTGATCATTCTATAGATATTTCTACAACTTGGAGTCCACCTGTGGTAAATTCAATTGATTAGACATGATTTCAAAAGGCACACACCTGTCTAGATAAGGTCCCACAATTGACAGTGCATGTCAGAGCAAAAACTAAGCCATGAAGTCAAAGGAATTTTCCGTAAAGCTCTGAGACAGGATTGTGTCAAGGCACAATTCTGGGGAGGATACCAAAACATGTCTGCAGCATTGAAGGTCCCCAAGAACACATTGGCCTCCATCATTCTTAAATGGAAGAAGTTCGGAACCACCAAGACTCTTTCTAGGGCTGGCCTACAGGCAAAACTGAGCAATCGGGGGAGAAGAGCCTTGGTCAGGAAGGTGACAAAGAACGCAATGGTCACTCTGACAGAGCTCCAGAGTTCCTCTGTGGAGATGGGACAACCTTCCAGAAGGACAACCATCTCTGCAGCACTCCAACAATCAGGCCTTTATAGTAGAGTGGCCAGACTGAAGCCACTCCTCAGTTAAAAGCACATATGACAGCCCTCTTGGAGTTTTCCAAAAGGCACCTACAGGACTTTCAGACCATGAGAAACAAGATTTTCTGGCCTGATGAAACCAAGAACTGATTAACTATTTGGCTTGAATGCCTGGTGTCATGTGGGGAGGAAACCAGGCACCACTCATCACCTGGCCAATACCATCCCTATGGTGAAACATGGTGGTGGCAGCATCATGCTGTGGGGATATTTTTCAGGAGCAGGGACTGGGAGACAGGTCAGGATCAGGGGAAAGATTAATGGAGAAATGTACAGAGAGATCCTTGATGACCCTAAGCACACATCTAAGACAACGCAGGAGTGGCTATGGGACAAGTCTCTGAAGGTCCAGGTGTGCCAAGCTTGCTTCGTACCCAAGAAGACTCGAGGATGTAGTTGCCTGGGGAAAGGGTCTGAATACTTATGCAAATGTAATATTTCAGTTTATTTATTTATTTTAATAGCAAAAAATTATAAAAACCTGTTATTGCTTTGGTTTTATGGGGTATTGTGTGTAGATTGATGAGAAACAAAAACAATTTATTCAATTTTAGACCAAGTCTGTAACTTAACATAATGTGGAAAAAGTGAAGGGGTCTGAATACTTTCCGAAGGCACTGTAAACTGTGTCCAGACAAGAGTTTGTTGATATTGATGCTTTTTAACTCTCAAAGTACAATCAGCACAGCATCTATAGAACATTTATTAGCACAATAATACACTATGGATAAACTATTTACAATATAATGAAGTACTTTAAAGATCGAGAGCTTGGAATATGGTAGAGAAAGAGTGTTTTGTAAAATGAGAAGATTGAGAAAGAAAGTCATCTGACTGCATACAAAAGACAGTGTGAGTGAAGTGAGGCCCTTATTTTGAAGCAGAGAGAAACCCAAGAGGTGTAGCCAGCTAGCACAGGAAGGAGAAAGGAACAGGTGTGGCTGCCTGAATGGCCATGCCCTCATTTGGGATGCAGAAAGCAGTGTGTCCGGCCAGCTTGGCATTACTCATCTCTGGGGAGACCACACAGGTCGCAGTTCCAGGTCTGCAGAGATGAAGGGCGGAAGGACTTCAGAGCTCACTAGCTGGCAGGCTCCATAGCCTGGCACACTGAACTGCCTGTTAAGAAGCACAAATTAAAAGGCAGAGGAAAATAACCGCTGCTCCCATTATGCCATGAGGCCCAGGGTAAAAAAAAGAAGATGTTTTAATGTCAGATACACCAGAAAGGTGGGAAATAGGTTGTTTTACAGCATTATTAGATCTGTCCTCCAGTCCTCTCCACACTGCATAAGTCTTCCTATTCACTTGAAATAGGAGACATAGGGCTGTGAGAAAGAAGTGCAATCCTGGACACATGAAAAGTGGGATATATACAGAAGGTGCAGGGCAACAGAACACAAACAGCAGAGGGCTAAGAATCTTAGAGATGGGGAAAGGACCGATAAAACGGTGCGAAAGTTTGAGGGACTCCACCCGGAGGGGCATATCCTGAGTGGACAGCCATACCCTCTGCCCGAGAATATAATGGGGAGCCGGGGTCCGGTGGGGGTCAGCCTGTCGTCGATATCTGGAAGTGGTCTAGAGAAGAGCGGACCGGACCCCGGCTCCCCGGGTTTTTCCTAGCCAACGTGCTTTAACACCTGCATTGCTTGGCTGTTTGGGGTTTTAGGCTGGGTTTCTGTACAGCACTTTGAGATATCAGCTGATGTACGAAGGGCTATATAAATACATTTGAATTGATTTAGGTATGGCGACAGCAAAGGATGAACATCTGGGCCAAGGGTATGCTGACCTCTTCCTTGTGATCAGGGAAGAGTGGGGGTTGACATCCCAGCGAACAATTGAAAGGTGAGAGACAAGTGGCCGAGCAGGGAAGGGTGTTGCGGGCGTATTCCACCCACACAAGTTGCTGGCTCCAGGTGGTGGGGTTGGCGGAGACGAGACATGGACATCGAGAACATGTTCTTGAGCTGAGTGGGAAAAGGCGAGGATGTCGTCGAGGTAAACAGGGCCTGGAACACAGCAGGAGAGCTGGTCTGTCCGAATGGCATCACCAGGTATTCGTAGTGCCCACTAGCCGTGTTTAAGGTTATCTTCCACTCATCTCCTTCCCGCATCAGATGGTAGGAGTTCTGAAAGTCCAACTTTGAGAAAATAGTAGCCCCGTGGAGCGGCTCAAAGGCGAGGCGATGAGCAGCAGGTAATGGTTTTTAACCATGATGTCATTCAGGACCAGGTAGTCGATACACAGGGTCAGGGATTTGTCTTTTTTTTCCACAAAGAAGAACCCCACACCGGCAGGGGAGGCAGAAGGACAGATAAACCCAGCAAGCCAAGGAGTCCTCGATGTATGCTTCCAGCGCATTGGTCTCCGGACCCGATAGGTCGATCATGCAGTCATGGTCTCCAGCCCATGATCGCACAACCAGTCCAGTCGTTAAGGGGATTGTGTCGCTGGAGCCATGAAAAGCCCAACACCACGTGTATCTCAGGAGACTTGATGAGCATAAACAGCATAGACTCACTGTGGTTCCCTGACACTCACAGGTTGATACGAACTGTATTGTGGGTTCTGCCTATACAGCACCCATCCAGCACTCTGACATCCATGGGAATGGAGACGGGTTGAGTGGTGATACCCAGCTCTGACACCAGGGTAGTGTCCATAAAACCCTCGTAGGCCCCAGAGTCAATGAGTACCCGGAGAGATTTCAACCACTCACCACACAACAGGATGGCATGGAGAGAGGTACGAGTAAGGGGATATGGGAAATTCTCTGTGTGGCCCACTAACGTACTCGTACCTACTGATGAGCCAGGTCTATTGATGGACAGGTAGACACGTAACAACAATACAGACAACTCTTGGTGTTAAGTCTGCGTAAACATTCTGCATGAGACAATCTAGCTCTGCCGAGTTGCATAGGCTCCGGAAGAGGTGTGTCGGCAGACGTCAGAGATTCCCGGGGAAACTCGGGTAACTGCGGATTCTCTCGGCAACGTAGATGCCGGGGACTTCCGGATTCCTCGGAGGCAGGGTGGGATCCTTGAGCGAGTGAGTGGGACCGGAATTAGACCGCTCTTTCTCCTTACGTTCCCGTAGATCAGAATGGTCAAGGTGATGAGTGAGTCCAGATCCGCGGGCAGCTTCCGGGGTGCGAGCTTGTCTTTAACCTCTTCCGATAATCCTCCAGACTGAAGCACACAGCAGATTGTTGTTCCCACACCACTGTAGCCCAGGCGAGAGTGTTATAAGGTATGCTATCTTTGAGCGGTCAGAGGGAAAGGACGATGGCTGCAGCTCGAAGATGAGGGAGCACTTGGAGAGAAACGCCCGACAGGTTCCTGAATCTCCAGTAAAGCGTTCCGGAGGAGGTAAGCAGGCTACTCGGGAAGCCGGGGTGGGCTGGAGAGACACGCTGCTGACAGCGGGGTTACTGAGACAACGGGGTTACTCCCGAGTGACGCAGCGGTCTAAGGCACTGCATCTCAGTGCAAGAGGCATCACTGCAGTTCTTGGTTCGAATCCAGGCTGTATCACATCCGGCCATGATTGGAAGTCCCATAGGGCGGCGCACAATTGGCCCAGCGTCGTCTGGGTTTGACCGGGGTAGGCCGTAATTGTAAATAAGAATTTGTTCTTAACCGACTTGCCTAATTAAATAAAGGTTAGATAAAACATTTTAATAAAAACGGATGGGCTGGGAGGTTACTGTAGTGGCTGGCTGCCTAACAAGGTTTAATAACTCCTTGTGTCTTCCAATGGTGTCTCCTTGGGAGGAGATGGCGTTGCGGAGCTGGTCCGAGTCTGCTGGATCAGTCATGGACAGTTCACACTAACACGACTCAGGATATGACCCAGATGCAGACACAGGAGTCAATACACAGAGTTGTTTAATAAACCACAGGAGGCAGGCAAAGGGCAGGTCGGGGACAGGCAGATGTTCGTAACCAGGTCCGAGTCCGACACGGCGGCAGGTGGGCTCAGGGTCAGGGCAGGCAGAAGTTAATTAACCAGGTCAGTGTCAGATAGATACAGGGCGTCAGGCAGGCTCGTGGTCAGGCAGAATAGTCGGAACCGGGAAGAGTAGAAAACAGGAACTAGGGAAACAGGAGTACAGAAAAAACACGCTGGTAGGCTTGACGAGACAAAGACGAACTGGCAACAGACAAACAGAAAATTGAAGTATAAATGCACAGGGGTAATGAGGAAAATGTGAGAAACCTGGAGGTGGGTGGAGACAAGCACAAGACAGGTGAAACAGATCAGGGTGTGACAAAGATGCTTTGAGATCCTCAGGGATGGATCTCATGGCTAATTCAAAACCTTGCAGAGAGCACTGGTGTGTTTGTTATTGTGTTTTTGGTTTATCAGTGATTTATACAGTACATAGCCTACGACAAGGAAATCAGTCGCTTGATTATTACGATATTAAGAAGAGCCAGAAAGAGCCAGAAAGTGGAGGTTTGATTGTCTCTGTTATTGGGAGGTATGTCAGCTTGATTGACAGATGATTGATGAGATTCATAGACGGTGGCCTCATATTCTTCTCTAAATAAAATCAAAGATAAATCAAGTTCAACCTGTCTGTCCCTCAAAAGAGGTGACCTTTTGATATGCCCATCTTTCACATTTATGGCAGCACTGAGATGCTTTATTGAGCAGCAACCTACAAATAGCCCATGTGGACCGCCGATCCGAACATTTACAAGCTCTCTCCCAGCAAACCCGAGGCTCAACATCTCTATAACTGTACTTATGACAGGACAGTATCCTCTGTGAAAAATACCATGGCTGAATATATGGGCATTATCTCACTCATTATGTTACAATTGAAGGTCTTTCTGGTGGGAGACCTTGTAAATCAATATAAAAGAGAAATAATAACCGAGGCCAAGATTACAAAGGGGCTGCAGCACCTGTTGTTCTTTGCCCGAAAGAAAAGAGGTAACACAAAGATATCCAGGAGCTCAGATAGTCAGTCAGTTAGCCAAGTCTCCACAGGATTGGGAGGGAGATTGAGGAAGTTAAAGGATAAGTGTGATAAAAAGAGGTCTGAGAGGTAGTCAGCCATGCATCCACTGAATCACGTTATCAGGCCTGGGCTCCACTGATTTCCCCTGGGTGCTGGACTGGAACAGTCTGAACCTCTGTATACAGTGTATGCACAGTGACAACAAATGTGCTGAGAACACACCAGGTGATATAAGGGATCCAGTCAAACGGACTGTAGCTGTAAACCAGTGAGCGAGCAAGGCAGTCAGACAGTGGCCATCTGGCCCACACCTCAATCCCCACATTGCTCTACTGAGCTAAGACCTGCTACAGCCACCAGACCCTCCTGCTTTGTACACTTCCAACAAGATGAATACCAGAGAGAGGGTGGGACAAGATAACAGCTGGAATTGTGTGTGTGTGTGTTTGTGTGTGTGCAACAGCGTACATTGCTGAACCCAGGGGACAAGCATTCTCCCCCATTGCTTCACATTGTGATTGTGGTGTGGGACATTGTTTCCAGCAATCACACAACGTGTGGATGTGATGGCCTGTGTGTAGCTGTGTAAATTCTCCTCCCTGATGGCAACCCGTTAGTTCCGGTGTCCCAGTGCCATTTGAAAAGGAATGCAAAGACTCTTCTGTTAGTTTTCCCACTGAAGTTCGGTCAAGGTCAAACTCCAAAGAATTCACGGTATCTCCCCTGGAGACTTATGGTGTTTTATTAGCATTTTTAAAGTTGAGCCTTTCGGGGATAACAAACATTTCGCTATTAAACTGACACCGTTATGCACTTTGACGCACAGCATGCTGCAGTTGCTGAAATCTCTATGACTTTCACACCATCTTCCATCAACTAGCCGAACACCGGAGCTGTCTTTGGTAACAAGTGGAGCGCAGTGCATCTAGAGCAGCAGCTCTCTTTCTCCCTCCTCAACACAGCAGCCGCTGACTGTCAGAGGTTATCTGCATTTATTGATCCACAACATGAGTAGGAGAGGAAGGAATAGAAGGGGAAGAGCATAAGCAGCAGTAAGCAACAAATATCAGCATACTAGGCTCATCCTACTGAGAGTGCTTTATCTAATGCACAGTTATGTTGATTCCCGCCATTCATAAATGGCGGTACAGCGCGTCCCCTCAGCTAATTATCACGTCAAAAACACGTGGGTCTCGAAACACAATTCTCTTCCTCAATGGTGTGGAGCAAGTTTTACTAGATGAAAAGCCAAAATGAGTATGACATCCTGGCATTCAAGGTATACAAAATTGTTGCAATTTCACATACTACAAAACTTTTTTTTTCACATACCCAAAATGCCTACTATTTGGAAAGCAAGTACGATTATTCGGACATGGCCGAATACCCGTGGGGTTTAAAGTTAAGTGAACTTAATATCACATTCAATGTCTACGTCTTGTCCTCTAATTAATCTGGCTTGTCTCTCTGCTTAAACACTGGATCACTTTGCAGGCCCACTGAATTAATTCACCATAGCCCACGCTGAGGGAGGAAGTTTGCGGTCCAGATAGCTTACCAACCGTGAGGACAGCACCAACCATGAGGAGAGGGGGAAAAGAGAGAGAGTTTAGGACAGACACAGAACAAGGGGCAGGCAAGAGAGGGAGGAGAGGGTGAGGTTAGGACAGAGGGAGAGTTGACACAGAGAGAGAGAAGAATGGTATGACGATAAAGAGACGGGGTGGGTAGGATACTTATTGGGAAAAATGTGGGAAGAGTGAAAACATTTGAAAGGGAGAGAAATCGGATGTCATCTGATCCAGGGCCACTGATGCTAACAGACCACATCCCTATGTAGAAACCACAGTGGGTCAAGGCCCTACAGACAGACAGGAAGTCATTCTCCAGCTGTCAGCTCTCTCCACTCCTGCTGACAAGACCATAATAAAACCAGAGTATTTGCAGTGCTGTACATTTCAGAGAGGAGAACACGAGATCATAAGCAGACAGATGCTTTGCCATTGGAGCTGAGTGGACAGTAGACTATACAGTGCAGTGAATGACATCATCATTTGTCTTTACACAACTGTAAAGTCATACCAGATGATGGGAAACACTTACCACAAAGATACAAGTAGCCCTTTGTCTCAATCATTTTTTATTGTTGATGGTTGTTATTCTTCAGAACAAAAACCCACTCCCACCCGCCAAATATATTTTCTTTCCTTTGCCTCCCTCTCTCTCTTTTTACATACACACCCTGCCCCACAAATACATGGTCAGAAACACAGTACTCTTGTTCCAATATTATACAAAAACACTCAAGAAGGAATGAATGGAGGCGGCCCACTCAAGCAATTACTGTCGTTACAAAAGCATGATGAGAGCTTTGAAAAAGTAAAAGTCAATTGCGTTCAGTTCACACTGTGACAGCTATGTGGAAATATACAGTAATGATGCAGATCAGAATTATAATCAAAGGCTCTATTCAATCTGCACTGTGAAATTCAACATTACAGCGTGATTTAAATTTAAAGGTAACGTTCCTGCTTTAGCAGAGACTGCATTCATGGTAAACGTTGGTAAATGTCGGCACAATCGGAAATTACCTTTACATTTCTATGGCGGAATCTGTAATGCTTCAGCTTTACAGATTGAATAGAGCACCAAGTAACACAAATGAGAATGTCTTTGAAGTGGAAGAAAAAGGCAAACTGATTTGAACATTTGGACATGCGTTAATGGTCAGAGGCATGTTTTTTCAGAAGAAGGGGCTTTGAAATGTCCACGATCGTTGGCAAAATGTGGCAAATAATCTGACTGCATTAAACTCATAGACCCCGTTTATACCTGGTGTTAAAATAGGTCCTTTGTCCTGATCTTGTCTACATTCTGATTGTACCCACACTTCCATAAATGTGTCTACACGTGGTATTAAATGTTTCAAGTACAGTGAAATGCATTTCTTGCAAGCTCTAACCCCAACAATGCAGAAATCAAATAAAATGTGCCTTATCTGTCCACTGTGTCTGCACTGTGAACAGATTTACGGGTCCCTTCCTTTATGCTAATTATTTCACAGCTATTCTTTCAAAATATAAATTATTTATTGGGCACGTAAGACATTTATGTAATCAGTCAATAGTGCCATCTGTCAAAGATTTGTAGACTTGTTTACGTTTTTTACTTTTTAATTCCCGTTTTATAGATATTTTTTTCCCCTCGCTTGACTTTTTTCACCCAGGACACTTTATCTGGACATGGTTCTACACAACTTCCACCAGCCGAAGCTAAGCAGTAACATTAACATGATGCCTTCTAATTGCAGTCGCTGTACTCATAATATACAGGAGAATGGTGAGGATAGCCGTGCTGCAAGCCCAGCTTCAGACGCAATCGTTAAGCAAGGGTAATTTAAGTGTAGGAAAGTATGAAACAGCTTCTGTGCCACCAATAAATACAGATTGTAGCATAAATCCCCGCACACAATCCCCGCAGCTCGACAATTTTCTCATGGCTTCTGGAAGGAAATGCTGTAGGAATGCTCAACCGGTGTCGCTCATTCAGCCGACAGAAACTTTCAACCGGTTCTCTCCATTAATCAACGAGTCAGAGGCAAGAGTCAGAGTCTTCTTTTGTCTCTCCTCCACCGGTTACAGGGTCTGAGACGCCGAAGACTCCCACCATTACCTCTAACAAATTGAACACCCAAGTTATTGGCGACTCCATGACCTGCAGTATTAGACTTAAAAAAGAATCATCCAGAAATCAAACACCGTTTACCAGGGGACAGGGCTACCGACGTTAAGGCTAATCTGAAGATGGTGCTGACTAAGGCTAAAACTGGTGAGTATAGGGATATTGTTATCCACGTCGGCACCAATGATGTTAGGATGAAACAGTCACAGGTCACCAAGCACAACATAGCTTCAAGCGTGTAAATCAGCTAGAAAGATGTGACGGCATCGAGTAATTGTCTCTGGCCCCCTCCCAGTTAGGGGGAGTGATGAGCTCTACAGCAGGGTCTCACAACTCAATCGCTGGTTGAAAACTGTTTGTCCCTCCCAAAAGATAGAATTTGTAGATAATTGGCCCTCTTTCTGGGACTCACAAACAGGACCCACAAACAGGACCAAGCCTGACCTGCTGAGAAGTGACTGACTCCATCCTAGCTGGACGGGTGCTCTCCTCTTATCTATGAACAGGGCTCTAACTCCACAATGAGATAGGGTGCAGGCCAGGCAGCAGGCTGTTAGCCACCCTGCCAGCTTACTGGAGTCAGCCACTAGCATAGTCAGTGTAGTCAGCTCAGCTATCCCCATTGAGACTGTGTCTGTGCCTCGATCTAGGCTGGGTAAAACTAAACATGGTGGTGTTCGCCTTAGCAATCTCACTGGAATTAAAGACCTCCTCCATTCCTGTCATTTGTAACGGCGTTCATCTGTTGAAGGAAGAGAGTCGAACCGAAATGCAGCGTAGTGGTTACTCATGACTTTAATGAAGGAAAACGTAACGATACATGAAATAACTCTTAAATACAAAAACAACAAACGGAACGTGAAACCTATTACAGCCTATCTGGTGAACACTACACAGAGACAGGAACAATCACCCACGAAATACAAAGTGAAACTCAGGCTACCTAAATACGGTTCCCAATCAGAGACAACGAGAATCACCTGACTCTGATTGAGAATCGCCTCAGGCAGCCAAGCTTATACAACACCCCTAATAGCCGCAATCCCAAATACTACAAACCCCAATACGAAAAACAACATATAAACCCATGTCACACCCTGGCCTACCCAAACATATAACAAAAACACAAAATACAATGACCAAGGCGTGACATCATAATTGAAAGCGATTGTGATATCTCATCTCAAAATAGGGCTACTTAATGTTAGACCCCTCACTTCCAAGGAAGTTAGAGGCAATGAACTAACTACTGATCATAATCTTGATGTGATTGGCCTGACTGAAACATGGCTTGTTCCTGATGAATTTACTGTGTTAAATGAGGCCTCTCCTCCTGGTTACACTAGTGACCATATCATCCGCGCATCCCACAAAGGCGGAGGTGTTGCTAATATTGTCCTTTGAGCTTCAAGTCATGAAATCTATGCAGCCTGCTCAATCACTTTATATAGCTACTATTTTACAGGCCTCCTGGGCTGTATACAGCGTTCCTCACTGAGTTCCCTGAATTCTTATAGGACCTTGTTGTCATGGCAGGTAATATTCACATGGAAAGGTCCTCAGACCCACTCCAAAAGGCTTTCCTGTGGAATAAATATTGTGGATCTTAATGTTTTTCCTCACAATCCTGGACTATCGGACCACTATATTCTTACGTTTGCAATTGCAACAAATAATCTGCTCAGACCCCAACCAACGATCATCAAAAGCCGTGCTATAAATTCCCAGACAACCCAAAGACTCCTAGATGCCCTTCCAGACTCCCTCCACCTATCCAAGGACTTCAGAGAACAAAAATCAGTTCACCACCTAACGGAGGAACTACATTTAATCTTGCGTAATACCCTAGACGCATTGGCACCCCAAAAACAAAAAAAACATTTGTCATAAGAATCTACCTGGTAAACAGAAAATACCCGATCTCTGACGCAAGCTTCCAGAAAATTGGAATGGAAATGGCGCTACACCAAACTGGAAGTCTTCCCGACTCGCTTGGAAAGACAGTACCGTGCAGTATCGAAGAGCAGTGCTGCTCGATCATCCTATTTTTCCAACTTAATTGAGGAGAATAAGAACAATCCCAAATGTATTTTTGATACTGTCGGAAAGCTAGAGAGGGAGGATGGGATGGTTTTCACTTCAGCAGTGAGAAATTCATGAACTTTTTTGACAAAAAGGATCATGATCATTAGAAAGCAAATTATGGACTCCTCTTTAAATCTTCGTATCTCTCCAAAGCTCAGTTGTCCTGAGTCTGCACAACACTGCCAGGACCTAGGATCAAAGGAGACATTCAAGTTTTTTAAAAACTATATCTCTTGACACATTCATGAAAATAGTCTTGGCTCTAAACCGTCAAGCTGCATACTGGATCCTATTCCAACTAAACTACTGAAAGAGCTGCTTCCTGTG
Organism: Oncorhynchus gorbuscha; assembly: GCF_021184085.1. Lineage (NCBI taxonomy): Eukaryota > Metazoa > Chordata > Actinopteri > Salmoniformes > Salmonidae > Oncorhynchus > Oncorhynchus gorbuscha. The sequence goes on along the minus strand of NW_025745735.1, from coordinate 411,620 downwards.
CTTGGCCCTCTCCTATGTTGAACATAATAAACGGCTCCCTATCCACCAGATGTGTACCAAACTCACTAAACGTGGCAGTAATAAAGCCTCTCTTGAAAAAGCCAAACCATGACCCAGAAAATATTTTAAAAACTAATCGGCCTATATCGAATCACCCATTCCTCTCAAAAAAAGTACAAATCTTTAACGCAGCAACTCACTGCCTTCCAAAAGACAAACAATCTATACGAAGTGCTTCAGTCTGGTTTTAGACCCCATCATAGCCCTGAGACTGCACTCGTGAAGGTGGTAAAATGACCTTTTAATAGCGTCAGACCAAGGCTCTGCATCTGTCCTCGTGCTCCTAGACCTGCTTTTGATGCCATCGATCACCACATTCTTTTGATTCCATCAATCACCACATTCCATCCACAGAGAGATTGGAAACCCAAATTGGTCTACACGGACAAGTTTTGGCCTGATTTAGATCTTATCTATCAGAAAGATATCAGTTTCTCTCTGTGGATGGTTTGTCTTCTGGCAAATCAACTGTAAATGTCGGTGTTCCTCAAGGTTCTGTTTTAGGACCATCATTGTTATTCAATATATAATGTACCTCTTGGTAATGTCATTTGGAAACAAAGCTATATGGACTATACACAGTTGTACATTTCGATGAAACATGGTGAAGCCCCAAAATTGCCCTCCCTGGAAGCCTGTGTTTCAGACATAAGGAAGTGGATGGCGGCACATTTTTTACTTTTAAACTCGGACAAAACAGAGATGCTTGTTCTAGGTCCCAAGAAACAAAGATGTCTTCTGTTGGATCTGATAATTAATCTTGATGGACCTCGGCGTTACTCTGGACCCTGATCTCTCTTTTGCCGAATACGTCAAGAATATTTCAAGGACAGATCTTCGTAACATCGCAAAAATCAAAAACTTTCTTTCCAAAATGCAGAAAAATGTATCCCTTCTTTTGTCACTTCTAGATTAGACTACTGCAATGCTCTACTTTCTGGCTACTAGGATAAAGCACGAAATAAACCTCAGTTAGTGCTAAACACGGCTGCTAGAATCTTGACTAGAACCAAACAGTTAGATCATATTACTCCAGTGCTAGCTTCTCTACGCTGTCTTCCAGTTAAGGCTAGGGCTGATTTCAAGGTTTTACTCCTAACCTACAAAGCATTACACGGGCTTGTTCCTATATAGATATCTTAACGATTTGGTCCTACCGTACATACCTACACGTACGCTACGGTCACAATACGCAGTCCCTAGAATTTCTAAGTAAACAGCTGGAGGCAGGGCTTTCTCCTATAGAGCTCCATTTTTATGGAATGGTCTGCCGATCCTTGTGAGAGGCGCAGACTCGGTCTCGCCCTTTAACTCTTTATTGAATACTCATCTCTTCAGTAGGTCCTATGATTGAGTGTAATCTGGCCCAGGGGTGTGAAGGTGAACGGAAAGGCACACGACCAACAAACCACCCTTGCTGTCTCTGCCTGGCCATCCACTGGGATTCTCTAACATCAAACCCTATTACGGGGGCTCAGTTACTGGCACTCTTCCATGCCATCCCTAGAAGGGAAGCGTCACTTGAGTGGGTTGAGTCACTTACGTGATCTTCCTGACCGGGTTGGCGCCCCCCTCGGGTTCATGAAGTGGGGGACATCTCCGTGGGCTATACTCGGCCTTGTCTCAGGGTAGTAAGTCGGTGGTTGAAGATATCCCTCTAGTGGTGTGGGGGCTGTGCTGTTTGCCTGTTTGGCCCTGTCTGGGGGTATCAACAGACAGGGCCACTGTGTCTCCCGACCCCTCCTGTCTCAGCCTCCAGTATTTATGCTGCAATGGTTTTTGTTGGGGGGCTAGGGTCATTCTGTCATTCTGTTATATCTGGAGTATTTATCCTGTCTTATCCAGTGTCCTGTGTGAATTTAAGTATGCTCCCTCTAATTCTCTCTCTCTTCATTAGGAGGACATGAGCTCTAGGACTATGCCTCAGGGCTACCTGGCCTGATGACTCCTTGCTGTCCCCAGTCCACCTGGTCATGCTGCTGCTCCAATTTCAACTGTTCTGCTTGCGGCCATGGAACCCTGACCTGTTCACTGGATGTCCTACCTTGTCCTGGTCCTTCTGTTTTGGACTCACTCTCTACCTCACCTGCTGTCTCTAACTCTGAATGATCGGCTATGAAAAGTCAACTGAGATTTTTTCCTGAGGTGCTGACCTTCTGACCAACCACTGTGGTTATTATTATCTGACCGTGCTGGTCATCAATGAACGTTTGAACATCTTGGCCATGTTCTGTTATAATCTTCAACCGGCCCAGCCAGAAGAGGAATGGGCACCCCTCAGAGCCTGGTTCCTCTCTAGGTTTCTTCCTAGGTTCCGTGCTTCTATATCTGCATTGCTTGCTGTTTGGGGTTTTAGGCTGGGTTTCTGTACAGCGCTTTGTGACATCGGCTGATGTAAACAGGGCATCATAAATACATTTGATTGATGAATAATTATGATTGTTACTGTTACAGATAGATTGTGTCTGACTACCTCTTGAGGTGGGCAGGTGGATCTGATTCACAATGTGTCTTTTGATCGTCTACACTGGTCACAAAATGTGGGCACAATCAGAATGTAGACAAGATCAGGACAAAAGATGCAAGTTAGAACCAAGATGGGACTAGAATGATGGTCATGTACAGTACATTCAGCTTTGTGGTCATTTACTGTACATCTTTACTCTGGGCAAACAGATAGGAATTATTCACAGAACATACAGTAAATATACATCGATATGTACACATATACTCTCAAACCTCAAGTAAGTGTCCAGGCACTTTCTTTTGTACTCCAGGGATTTAAAAGACGAGCAATGTTTTGTTCATGAAGTGCCCAACAGAACCCAGGAAGCACTGCACTAGCAAACCTTAACATTTTTCTAATCCAGTTTTGCATGAAAAAGATGCATAACTGTCAGATTTTTAAGACCCTGTTGGGGTCTGGAATACTGTCTCTTTCTCTACTTCCTCAATCCTGGTGCTTTGACCAGACCACAGATTTAAGAACTAGCAGGGACTGGGTCTGTCTTAGCTGCCGTGGTTGGGGCAAATGCCACTCATTGTACGGTCCTAGTCCCCAGGAGAGGGCTTTTTAGAGGAGGAGGAACTCCTGGTCAATAGGAGTGACATTTGCGCCACCATTAGAGCACAGTAAGACCCTGAGATCATCTGCAGAAAAAGCAAACTGCTAATGTTCTCACTTAGTGGGCATTAGTAGAGACTGCAATACTGGTTTACTGACCCTTGATTTAGCCACCAAATGTTATATTTAAAATCCCAAAGGGGATTTGCTTCATGTTAGTGTTCTATGGGTTATGGGCACTTTTCATTTAATTTGGGATCAGGGTCTCAGGACAGATCATATAATAGGCTACACATTCCAACATGCATATACGAGCTGTGTATTGTCATACAGACAGGGTCTAATGGGTTAGCTACACAAGTCTATATTGTGGAACAAGGTCCAGATTGGGGAAAACCAGGTTTTCCACTCCCCCTGTTTATTTAATTATAACTACTGAGCATGGTGTGAACATCAATGGAGTCCCCAGCACAGTAGAACATATTGGACAAATTAGATGTGTGGCATACACCGTACAGTACTTGTCAACTTGACTAACATGGTAGATAAATACACTATGGTACAGTAAGAACACATTTATGAAGCATGGTCCAATTTATATTTAAATGTATTTGAGTATCTCTTCAATTGTATTCCCTTTAGGGATTCCTATCTGGGAGTCAAACCACATCAAATGATAGAGAACATAGATGTCCTACAAGGACTGCCCATATAGACAAGTGGTCACAGAAAAAGTGGCAGTTTTAACTCTTTACATGTCTTATACTGTACATTTTTCTCTAATGACTCGGCCTCTTAAATCTATCTGTACAACTGCAATGCTTTCAAGACCACTGCATAAGGGGATCATCATATTGTACACCTCCACATTTAGAAAAGTGGCTTTACCAATACAGTGCCTTCGGGAAAGTATTTAGACCCCCTGACTTTTTCCACATTTTGTTACAGCCTTATTCTAAAAGGGATTCATTTGTTTTTTTCCCCCTCTCCAATCTAAACACAATACACCATAATGACAAAGCAAAAACAGGTTTTAGACATTTTTGTAAATTGATTACAAATAAAACACTGAATTATTACATTTACATAAGTATTCAGACCCTTTACTCAGTACTTTGTTGAAGCACCTTTTGCAGCGATTACAGCCTTGAGTCTTCTTATGTATGAAGCTAAAAGCTAGGCACACCTGTATTTGGGGAGTTTCTCCCATTCAACTATGCAGAGCCTCTCAAGCTCTGTCAGAGCTGCAGAGCTATTTTCAGGTGTCCCCAGAGATGTTCGATCGGGTTCAAGTCAGGGCTCTGGCTGGGCCACTCAAGAACATCAAGCCACTCCTGCGCTGTCTTGGCTGTTTGGTTAGGGTCGTTGTACTGATGGAAGCTAAACCTTCACCCCAGTCTGAGGTGAACGCTCTGGAGCAGGATTTCATCAAGAATCTCTGTACTTTGCTCCGTTAATCTTTCCCGCGATCCTGACTAGTGTCCCAGTACCTGCCACTGAAAAACATCCCCACGGCATTATGCTGCCACCATCATGCTTCACCGTAGGGATGGTGCCAGGTTACCCCCCAGATGCTAACCTTCGCATTCAGGTCAAATATTTCAATCTTGGTTTCATTAGACCAGAGAATCTTGTTTCTCAGGGCCTGAGAGTCTTTAGGTGCCTTTGTCAAACTCCAAGCGGGCTGTCTGAGGAGTGAGGAGGAGTGGCTTCCGTCTGGCCACTCTACCATAGATGCCCGATTGGTGGAAAGCTGCAGAGATGGTTGTCCTTCTGGAAGGTTCTCCCATCTCCACAGAGGAACTCTGTAGCTCTGTCAGAGTGACCATTGGGTTCTTGGTCACCTCCCAGACTAAGGCCCTTCTCCCCCGTTTGGGCGGCCAGCCCTAGGAAAAGTCTTGATGGTTCCAAACTTCTTCCATTTAAGAATGATGACCTTCAATGCTGCATAAATGTTTTGGTACCCTTCCCCAGATCTGTGCCTCGACACAATCCTGTCTGCGAGCTGTACGGACAAATCCTTCAATCTCATGGCTTGGTTTTTGCTCTGTAATGCACTGTCAACTGTGGGACCTTATATAGACAGGTGTGTGCCTTTCGAAATCATGTCTAATCAATTGAATTTACCACATGTGGACTCCAATGAAGTTGTAGAAACATCCCAAGGATGTTAGCAAAGGGTCTGTAAATAAGGTATTTCCGTTTGTCAAAAATATTTTTAAAACTGTTTTTGCTTTGTCATTATGGGGTATTGTGTGTAGATTGATGAGGGGGAAAATTATGTAATCCATGTTAGAATAAGGCTGTAACAGAATACTGTGGAAAAAGTCAAGGGGTCTGAATACTTTCAGAATGCACTATACATGCATCAACATGAAGGAGTAGAACACGTGGAAGACAGGATTCAAGTCAGTCTGTGGGATTGGCACGATTAAAATTAAGTGACAGGTTAGGCATTCCTTTTGACGGGAATTGGATCAGTCTTATGACATATCAGGATGGTCCATCACAAAAAGCGGAAAACACGGCAAATTGTACTTCATTCTCCTATGTCTCAATGACTCATCTATTTATCATAGCACTGCCATATGTGTTACACAAAGCATTGTTGTTCATGTAGCCCATTGAAATCCTTCCATTGAGTTGTACTATATATTCCCCAGTGTTAGGGAACGGTAAGGCAGTTTGTGGTAGAGATATCTTGTATTCACCACAGTACACTGCAGTTGCTGTGGCTCTTGGAGAAACCTGGAACACTTTCATGCAGAGAGTCAAATTCTGTTTTTAGCAAGACAAACTGTCCAGGCCGTTCATGTTTGAAGAAAATTATGAAAGGCAGGGCGATCTCTCCACAGGTACTTTGTACTCTCTCATGTTTCTCCATCATTGACGACAATAAAACATTTTGCACAAAAGAGTTCCAGTAGAGGGAAAGACCAAAAACGCACAAAAACGAAGCTGAAAGTATCAGAAATTAAAACAACAACAACGTCAACAATAAAATGAACAAAACCACAGCTATACATTTAAGGGTTAAAAGTGAGGAGCACTTACCCCTTTTCATTTTTTTTCTATTGTTGTCCTTCACAACAGGCCCATTAATCCAAACAAAGTAAATGTTGAGGGGGTCACAGGGTATGTAACCCAGTCAGCGGTCACAGCCCACGAGATGCACCAGCTACGGAACATTGCTATCTCATGCTATCTTCTATGCAATCCAAGTACTCCAGGATAAGGTCGTAGCAGAATCGGTACTGGTCCTGCAGAAAACACACATACATGCATTAGTTACATAAACCAGCAATGGTAGTGTATTGTAGGGTTAGGCTCAAATCCATTTAAACTCCAACTCAGGAACTTAACAATTGAAAAAGCTTCAATAATGGTAACTTTTTAAGTCTTGAATTTAAATTTTATTTAATTTTGGGCCCGATCCCGATGCCTTTCCCAACCACTTACATTTACATTTAAGTCATTTAGCAGACGCTCTTATCCAGAGCGACTTACAAATTGGTGCATTCACCTTATGACATCCAGTGGAACAGTCACTTTACAATAGTGCATCTAAATCTTAAAGGGGGGTGAGAGGGAATACTTATCCTATCCTAGGTATTCCTTAAAGAGGTGGGGTTTCAGGTGTCTCCGGAAGGTGGTGATTGACTCCGCTGTCCTGGCGTCGTGAGGGAGTTTGTTCCACCATTGGGGGGCCAGAGCAGCGAACAGTTTTGACTGGGCTGAGCGGGAGCTGTACTTCCTCAGTGGTAGGGAGGCGAGCAGGCCAGAGGTGGATGAACGCAGTGCCCTTGTTTGGGTGTAGGGCCTGATCAGAGCCTGGAGGTACTGAGGTGCCGTTCCCCTCACAGCTCCGTAGGCAAGCACCATGGTCTTGTAGCGGATGCGAGCTTCAACTGGAAGCCAGTGGAGAGAACGGAGGAGCGGGGTGACGTGAGAGAACTTGGGAAGGTTGAACACCAGACGGGCTGCGGCGTTCTGGATGAGTTGAAGGGTTTAATGGCACAGGCAGGGAGCCCAGCCAACAGCGAGTTGCAGTAATCCAGACGGGAGATGACAAGTGCCTGGATTAGGACCTGCGCCGCTTCCTGTGTGAGGCAGGGTCGTACTCTGCGGATGTTGTAGAGCATGAACCTACAGGAACGGGCCACCGCCTTGATGTTGGTTGAGAACGACAGGGTGTTGTCCAGGATCACACCAAGGTTCTTAGCGCTCTGGGAGGAGGACACAATGGAGTTGTCAACCGTGATGGCGAGATCATGGAACGGGCAGTCCTTCCCCGGGAGGAAGAGCAGCTCCGTCTTGCCGAGGTTCAGCTTGAGGTGGTGATCCGTCATCCACACTGATATGTCTGCCAGACATGCAGAGATGCGATTCGCCACCTGGTCATCAGAAGGGGGAAAGGAGAAGATTAGTTGTGTGTCGTCTGCATAGCAATGATAGGAGAGACCATGTGAGGTTATGACAGAGCCAAGTGACTTGGTGTATAGCGAGAATAGGAGAGGGCCTAGAACAGAGCCCTGGGGGACACCAGTGGTGAGAGCGCGTGGTGAGGAGGCAGATTCTCGCCACGCCACCTGGTAGGAGCGACCTGTCAGGTAGGACGCAATCCAAGCGTGGGCCGCGCCGGAGATGCCCAACTCGGAGAGGGTGGAGAGGAGGATCTGATGGTTCACAGTATCGAAGGCAGCCGATAGATCTAGAAGGATGAGAGCAGAGGAGAGAGAGTTAGCTTTAGCAGTGCGGAGCGCCTCCGTGATACAGAGGAGAGCAGTCTCAGTTGAATGACTAGTCTTGAAACCTGACTGATTTGGATCAAGAAGGTCATTCAGAGAGAGATAGCGGGAGAGCTGGCCAAGGACGGCACGTTCAAGAGTTTTGGAGAGAAAAGAAAGAAGGGATACTGGTCTGTAATTGTTGACATCGGAGGGATCGAGTGTAGGTTTTTTCAGAAGGGGTGCAACTCTCGCTCTCTTGAAGACGGAAGGGACATAGCCAGCGGTCAGGGATGAGTTGATGAGCGAGGTGAGGTAAGGGAGAAGGTCTCCGGAAATGGTCTGGAGAAGAGGGGAGGGGATAGGGTCAAGCGGGCAGGTTGTTGGGCGGCCGGCCGTCACAAGACGCGAGATTTCATCTGGAGAGAGAGGGGAGAAAGAGGTCAGAGCACAGGGTAGGGCAGTGTGAGCAGAACCAGCGGTGTCGTTTGACTTAGCAAACGAGGATCGGATGTCGTCGACCTTCTTTTCAAAATGGTTGACGAAGTCGTCTGCAGAGAGGGAGGAGGGGGAGGGGGAGGAGGATTCAGGAGGGAGGAGAAGGTGGCAAAGAGCTTCCTAGGGTTAGAGGCAGATGCTTGGAATTTAGCGTGGTAGAAAGTGGCTTTAGCAGCAGAGACAGAGGAGGAAAATGTAGAGAGGAGGGAGTGAAAGGATGCCAGGTCCGCAGGGAGGCGAGTTTTCCTCCATTTCCGCTCGGCTGCCCGGAGCCCTGTTCTGTGAGCTCGCAATGAGTCATCGAGCCACGGAGCGGGAGGGGAGGACCGAGCCGGCCTGGAGGATAGGGGACATAGAGAGTCAAAGGATGCAGAGAGGGTGGAGAGGAGGGTTGAGGAGGCAGAATCAGGAGATAGGTTGGAGAAGGTTTGAGCGGAGGGAAGAGATGATAGGATGGAAGAGGAGAGAGTAGCGGGGGAGAGAGAGCGAAGGTTGGGACGGCGCAATACCATCCGAGTAGGGGCAGTGTGGGAGGTGTTGGATGAGAGCGAGAGGGAAAAGGATACAAGGTAGTGGTCGGAGACTTGGAGGGGAGTTGCAATGAGGTTAGTGGAAGAACAGCATCTAGTAAAGATGAGGTCGAGCGTATTGCCTGCCTTGTGAGTAGGGGGAAGGTGAGAGGGTGAGGTCAAAAGAGGAGAGGAGTGGAAAGAAGGAGGCAGAGAGGAATGAGTCAAAGGTAGACGCGGGGAGGTTAAAGTCGCCCAGAACTGTGAGAGGTGAGCCGTCCTCAGGAAAGGAGCTTATCAAGGCATCAAGCTCATTGATGAACTCTCCGAGGGAACCTGGAGGGCGATAAATGATAAGGATGTTAAGCTTGAAAGTGCTGGTAACTGTGACAGCATGGAATTCAAAGGAGGCGATAGACAGATGGGTAAGGGGAGAAAGAGAGAATGACCACTTGGGAGAGATGAGGATCCCGGTGCCACCACCCCGCTGACCAGAAGCTCTCGGGGTGTGCGAGAACACGTGGGCGGACGAAGAGAGAGCAGTAAGGAGTAGCAGTGTTATCTGTGGTGATCCATGTTTCCGTTAGTGCCAAGAAGTCGAGGGACTGGAGGGAGGCATAGGCTGAGATGAACTCTGCCTTGTTGACCGCAGATCGGCAGTTCCAGAGGCTATCGCAGTATTTGGTATTCAGACTTTTTTAATTCAAGTAACTCGCTTTGCAGGTGTGGCTACCTTGCACACTGAATAAATGTAATTCAATTGCTGAAAACCCTCCCACTTGCTGGCCAACAGATTTTCTCATCGAGTTTTCATTCAATAGGGCTTTCAGTACATTTACAGTATCTTAAATCATCCCGTTAAATATGGTGCTCCTTTTAATGCGGAACAAAAAAATATATAAACGCAACATGCAACAATTTCAAAGATTTTACTGAGTTACAGCTCATAAGGAAATCGGTCAATTTAAATAATTTCCTGGGACCCTAATCTATGGATTTCACATGACTGGGCAGGGGCGTAGGCCCACCCAGGCCCACCCACTGGGGAGCCAGGCCCAGCCAATCAGAATACATTTTTCCCCACAAAAGGGCTTTATTACAGACAGAAATACTCCTCAGTTTCAGCAGCTGTTCGGATGGCTGGTCGCAGATGATCCCACACATAAAGAAGCCGGATGTGGAGGCCCTGGGCTGCCGTGGTTACACATGGTCTGCTATTGTGAGGCAGTTGGACGTACTGCCAAATTCTGTAAAATGACGTTGGAGGCGGCTAATGGTACATATATCAACATTAAATTCTCTGGCAACAGCTCTGGTGGACGTTCCTGCAGTCAGCATGCCAATTGCACTCTCCCTCAAAACTTGAGACATTTGTGGCATTGTGCTGTGTGACAAAACGACACATTTTCGAGTGGCCTTTTATTGTCCCCAGCACAAGATGCACATGTGTAATGATCGTGCTGTTTAATCAGATTCTTGATATGCCACACCTTTAAGGTGGATGGATTATCTTGGCAAAAGAGACAGGAATGTAAACAAATTTGTGCACAACATTTTCAAGAAAATTTGAATTTATGCGTATGGTACATACGCTTCACATGTTGCATTTAGATTTGTGTTCAGTATAGTTAGAATTTTGTAGACAGACTAGAATATATCGAAAAAAACAGGTTCAGAATATGAGGGATCAATGAAAGAATGCCTTCGAAATATTTGCATATTCGTCTCCATTTCAGCACCAATTGGTAGATTAAAAAAAAACACTGATCTTGTAGATGATTTAGGTTTATGAAAGTATTTATGAATCATAAAACCAGGTTTGGAGAGCCTTTATGCACGGAAAAAAGAAAAAGTGGTTTGATTCATTCTGAAAATTGCCACATTCAGTTCTTCAACCCATGGTAATGTTGGAAGAATAGTGTACATAGAATTAAAATAGGGAGAATATTGTCTGTTGCCTGCATTAACCATAGAACTGTGTGATAACAAGGCCAAGTATTGCGCCATGTGTCGGATTCAAACTGCTTCGGCTTGGTCTGCGCTCTGCTTCATAATGATTTAATTAGCCTACATGTCTTTCTTTAATATGATCAACTGTTAGTAATGATCCTCAGCAACAACCGAACGGCCGTGAAGCATTTACAGAGGAAGTAAATGAAGGTAAACAAAACAATGTAATTAAATGTAATAATATAGGCTATATCACCTGTAGGGAACTAACAGTAAATCAAATGAAATAACATTTTATTGGTCGCTGAATATGTGTGGTTTAAGGCCTACTGACAGTCGATACTGAAATTTAACATGAGACAGAGAAAGTCGGGCTAGCCTATAATTATGACATTCGAAAGTGCCCTGCAAAGTTAAAAGGCCATACATTCAATTTAAATTCTGCATAATGGCACAGCCTTTCATAAACTTTACTCTGCGAAAGTTGATATGTTGACATGCTTCAGTTTGCTGTCATATGACTGGTTTCACATTTGTATCCGGTGATCATAAGATAAAATAGATCTAAAATAAGTCTCATTTATATTTACAATCACCTTATCCAAACGGATTACTCATTTACCTAGCTCTTATCAATAGATCTTATCAAGTTGTGAATTAGAGTGCATGGAGAACTGTGTTATTTCCATCGGAAAATAATTAAGTAGACGTTCCATTTTACGTCGCGCATAACCCAGGACGGAATTCCTCGCCCCCCCTCCCCCCTAATTGATTGAATAAAAATATAATTGATAATACTGGATATAGTAATACAAATCAGATTAAACAAAGGCAGAAACATTCATAGTCATCGCTAAAATACTGCAAAACTAAATTGCAGCCGGTCAGCTCCACCGCACCTACCAATGACTCCACCATGTTGGGTTTGGAATTGCGGAGTGTCTTGACGGAGTAGAAGATGTCCACCATGTTCTGGTACTGGATCATCTCCAGCAGGATGGTGCTGGCACAGAATGTCCCACTGCGCCCACCGCCGCTCCTATAAGACAGGGAAGGATTTTTGTAGTCATTAGGATCTCCAATTAGCTGCTGCCCTACTCTTCCTGGGGTCCAATCAGGAAACATAACAGATAAAATACATAATATACATAAATATACATAGCAGCACTTCATTTACATTACAATTTATCCATTCAGTAGACACTCCCATCCAGAGTGGCCCACAGCTAGTGCATTCATCTTAAGATAGCCAGGCGAGAATCACATATCACAGTCATATCCCAACCACGTATCACATACATAATACAATACAAAATGCATAAAAATGTCTGTGCTTCTTTTCACAATCCCCGCCGTGCCGTAAGGTCTTTTATCTTTTTTTTCTTCTTAAATCTGGTTTTATTGCAAGTTTGAGTTACCTGGGGTGGCACAGAGTTCCATTAATTTCATGCCTCTATTTAATACTGTGTGTTTCCCAGCCTCTATCCTGGACTGTGAAGAGACCTCTGGTTGCATGTCTTGTGTGATAACAATAAGTGTCCGAACTGTGTGCCAACTGCTTGAACAGACAGATCGCTACCTTCAACAGATCAACACCTCGCACAACAACCAATAGTGATGCAGTCGATCTCTCTTCAATTTTTAGCCAGGAGAGATTGACATGCATGTTATTGACATTCGCCCTCTGTGTACATCGAAGTGAAATGTTCCCATGTACTTCTTTGCCGCATCCGATCACACAATTGGACAGCAGTCCAGGTGCGACAAAAGTAGGGTCTGTAGGACCTGTCTGGTTGACTGAGATATCAAGAAAGCAGAGCAATTCCTTATCATATCTCTTCCCATTTTAGAAAGCATTGCTTCTATATGTTTTGACCATGATAGAAAGCTATCTAGGGTGACACCCAGCAGTTTAGTCTATTCAACTTGTTTTACTCACTGAATGGGGCTTTTCTATTGGTGTGTCTGTATTTTGTGTTTTGTTGGGAAAAGTGCAAGATTTGTTCCAATGGTGGAACAAACTCCCTCACGACGCCAGGACAGCGGAGTCAATCACCACCTTCCGGAGACACCTGAAACCCAACCTCTTTAAGGAATACCTAGGATAGGATAAAGTAATCCTTCTCACCCCCCCCCCCCTTTAAGATTTAGATGCACTATTGTAAAGTGACTGTTCCACTGGATGTCATAAGGTGAATGCACCAATTTGTAAGTCGCTCTGGATAAGAGCGTCTGCTAAATGACTTAAATGTAAATGTAAATGTCAATAGCCACATTATTCAATAATAGATCCAAATGAGGTTTAGGGTTGAGCGAGTGATTTGCTCCAAAAATGATGCTGTGAGTTTTTGAGATATTTAGCACCAGGCTATTGCTAGTTACCCATTTTAAAACTGACTGGAGCTAAAAGTGTATTTTATGTACTTTACTGTTGCAGACAAAATGTCTTCAGAAAGTATTCAAACCCCGTGGCTTTCTCTACATTTTGCTACTTTACAAACGTAATCTAAAATATATATAAATATATAAAAGCATATCTACACACAATGACCCATAATGACAAAGCGAAAACATGTGTTGTTAAAAAAAAACAGAAATACCTTATTTACATAAGTATTCAGAAATTGAGCTCAGGTGCATTCTGTGTCCATTGATCATACTTGAGATGTTTCTACAACTTGATTGGAGTCCACCTGATTTGGAAAGGCACACTCCTGTCTATATAAGGTCCCACAGTAATAAAACTAAACCAAGCTCCAAGACATGATTGTGTCGAGGCACAGATCTGGGGAAGGGTACCAAAACATTTCTGCAGCATTGAAGATCCTCAAGAACACAGTGGCCTCTATTATCCTTAAATTGATGAAGTTTGGAAACACCAATACTCCCTGACCAAGAATGACAATATTACAATAAATGAGATATGTTTAAATTAAGCTATAGTATACAGTTAGCTTGCCTGATGAACTAAACCACTAATCTTTCTGATGATACCAACAGATTTCATCACTTTGCTGCAGACAAATTGAATACGATCTTTCCAGGACAACTTTTCATCAATTAAAACTCTGGAACTGACTTGTTCCATTTCATTCCCACCAAATGGGATTCTGGCTAATTTCTTATTCTTACTAGTGAATACAATAAAGTATGATTTTTTAAAACATTTAAATATAATTTGTTCAGAAAATTTGGCCATGCCTGAGTTGGCTTTATTAATATGTGAATCAAAATTAGTGTGATAAAATCAAATTGGTATCGTCAGCAAAGAAAATGGGATGTACAGTAGAAGACAAAGCAGCAAGGGCATTGATATAGATTAGGAATAACAAACCCTGTGGCACACCACAGGATATCTTAGCATTGGTAGATGCAGAGCTGTTTGCATAAACAGACTGTTCTCTATCAAAAACATAACTATATAGCCAATTATATGTACACTATATATAAACGTATGTGGACACCCCTTCAAATTAGTGGATTTGGCCATTTCAGCCCTACCCGCTGCTGACAGGTGTATAAAATCCATAGACAAACATTGGCCGTAGAATGGGCTTAGAGCTCAGTGACTTTCAATGTAGCACCATAATAGGATGCCACCTTCCAAGAAGTCAGCTGCCCCGGTCAACTGTAAGTGTTGTTATTGTGAAGTGAAAACTTCTAGGAGTAACAACAGCAAAGTGTTAGTTCACAGAATGGGACCGCGTAAAAATTGTCTGTCCTCAGTTGCAACACTCACTACCAAGTTCCAAACTGCCTCTGGAAGCAATGTCAGCCCAATAACTGTTCGTCGGGAGCTTATGAAATGGCTTTCCATGGCCAAGCAGCCGCACACAGTACGGTGAAGGGAAATCGCTATAGCATACAATGACATTATTAGACGATTTTGTGCTTACAACTTTGTGGAAACAGTTTGGGGAAGGCCCTTTCCTGTTTCAGCATAACAATGCCCCCGAGCACAAATCGAGGTCCATAGAGAAATGGTTTGTCGAGATTGGTGTGGAAGAACTTGACTGGCCTGCACAGAGCCCTGACCTCAACCCCATCGAACACCTTTAGGATGAATTGGAATGCAGAATGCGAGCCAGGCTTCATCGCCCAACATAAGTGCCTGACCTCACTCATTCTGTGGCTCAATGGAAGCAAGTCCCCGCAGCAATGTTCCAACATCAAATGGAAAGCCTTACCAGAAGAGTCAAGGCTGATATAACAAAGGTGGGGACCAACTCCATATTTAATGCCCATGATTGTGAAATGAGGTGTTCAACAAGCAGGTGTCCACACACTTTAGGTCATGTAGTGTATAATCATGAAAACCATGATAATGGAATTTAGAAAGTACTACTTCATAATCAACCATATCAAAAATACCAAGAGTGTATTCATTTCTGTTCTACACATGATTTGTATCCACAAGATGCAAAAGAGCCATTGCTGTGGAATAGTAAAAAAAAACATATTGCTGCTCATATAGAATACAGTGTTGACATTCTCTAATGCACAAATGTTTCTAGAATTTTAGAAAAACATGCTAGTACTTTATTTGATTCTGATTAGGACAGAGGAGCACCAGGCGTGTTCCCACATGCATTTAATTTCCTCTCTTAGCCCTCCAAATGGTACTGTCTACTGACTCTACTATAAGAGCAGCAGCATTGATTCAAGGATTCACATTTCAAAGTACTGCATTTCATACTGGAATAGGCCCACACGCATCCCCCCATTTAAGTTTCAAGTTTTAATTTCACGTGCACAAGTACAGTGAAATATTTTCTTGCAAGCGCTAAACCCAACAATACAGTAATCAATAACAATGCAATCCTAAAAATAACACAAGGTAGAACAAAAACACGTGAAAAACAAGAAATAAGAAGAACACGAGAAAGTAAGCATACTATCTACAGGGTCAGTCAGTTCCAGTACCATGTTTACAATGTGCAGGAATACTGGAGCGATAGAGGTAGATAGAGTGGGGCAAAAAAGTATTTAGTCAGCCACCAATTATGCAAGTTCTCCCACTTAAAAAGATGAGAGAGGCCTGTAATTTTCATCATAGGTACATTTCGACTATGACAGACAAAATAAGGGGAAAAAAATACAGAAAATCACATTGTAGGATTTTTAATGAATTTATTTGAACATTATGGTGGAAAATAAGTATTTGGTCACCTACAAACAAGCAAGATTTCTGGCTCTCACAGACCTGTAACTTCTTCTTTAAGAGGCTCCTCTGTCCTCCACTCGTTACCTGTATTAATGGCACCTGTTTGAACTTGTTATCAGTATAAAAGACACCTGTCCACAACCTCAAACAGTCACACTCCAAACTCCACTGTGGAAAAGACCAAAGAGCTGTCAAAGGACACCAGAAACAAAATTGTAGACCTGCACCAGGCTGGGAAGACTGAATCGGCAATAGGTAAGCAGCTTGGTTTGAAGAAATCAACTCTGGGAGCAATTATTAGGAAATGGAAGACATACAAGACCACTGATAATCTCCCCCGATCTGGGGCTCCACGCAGATCTCACCCCGTGGGGTCAAAATGATCACAAGAATGGTGAGCAAAAATTCAAGAGCCACACGTGGAGACCTAGTGAATGACCTGCAGAGAGCTGGGACCAAAGTAACAAAGCCTACCATCAGTAACACACTACGCCGCCAGGGACTCAAATCCTGCAGTGCCAGACGTATCCCCCTGCTTAAGCCAGTACATGTCCAGGCCCGTCTGAAGTTCGCTAGAGAGCATTTGGATGATCCAGAAGAAGATTGGGAGAATGTCATATGGTCAGATGAAACCAACATATAACCTTTTGTTAAAAACTCAACTCGTCGTGTTTGGAGGACAAAGAATGCTGAGTTGAATCCAAAGAACACCATACCTACTGTGAAGCATGGGGGTGGAAACATCATGCTTTGGGGCTGTTTTTCTGCAAAGGGACCAGGACGACTGATCCGTGTAAAGGAAAGAATGCATGGGGCCATGTATCATGAGATTTTGAGTGAAAACCTCCTTCCATCAGCAAGGGCATTGAAGACGAAACGTGGCTGGGTCTTTCAGCATGACAATGATCCCAAACACACCGCCCGGGCAACGAAGGAGTGGCTTCGTAAGAAGCATTTCAAGGTCCTGGAGTGGCCTAGCCAGTCTCCAGATCTCAACCCCATAGAAAATCTTTGGAGGGAGTTGATAGTCTGTGTTGCCCAGCAACAGCCCCAAAACATCACTGCTCTAGAGGAGATCTGCATGGAGGAATGGGCCAAAATACCAGCAACAGTATGTGAAAACCTTACAGAAAACGTTTGACCTCTGTCATTGGCAACAAAGGGTATAATAACAAAGTATTGAGATAAACTTTTGTCATTGGCCAAATACTTATTTTCCACCATAATTTGCAAATAAATAAATAAAAAATCCTACAATGTGATTTTCTGGATTTTTTTCTCTCAATATGCCTGTCATAGTTGAAGTGTACCTATGATGAAAATGACAGGCCTCTCTCATCTTTTTAAGTGGGAGAACTTGCCCAATTGGTGGCTGACTAAATACTTTTTTGCCCCACTGTATGATCACTACATCAGATGGGTTTGTATACTGGTGAAGAGCAGATTTCTGCAGCATTATAGTAAAGATGTGGTCAATACAAGTGTATGATTTAGTTCCTGTTCTGTTTGGAAATACCCTGGTAGGTTGACTGATAACCTGAACCAGTTTGCAGACACTGGTTACAGTTTGAAGCTTTTTCTTGAGTTTGATGAAAGCCAGTCAATATTTAGGCCACCCAGAACATACCCCTATTGATATCACCAACATTATCAAGCATTTCACACATATCATCCAGATACTGACTGTTAGCACTTGGTGGTCTATAGAAACTTCCCACAAGAATAGGCTTTAGGTGAGGCAGGTGAACATTGAGCCATATTACTTCAACAGCATTTGACATGAGGTCCTCTAAGCCTTGCAGGAACATGACTCTGAATATAAACAGCAATATCTCCTCCGTTGGCATTCCTGACTCTTCTGTAGATGTTATAACCATATATTGCTACAACTGTATCATCAAATAAATTATCTAAGTGAGTTTCAGAGCTAGCAACAGAAAGCATTCATATACTGGCTAGCAAGTTATCGAATTCATGAACCTTGTTTCTTAGGCTACATATGTTAATGTAGTCTATTTGTAGCACTTTTCTGGGATTCTTGATTGTTTTTATTGCTTTACTGGGAGACATGGTGGACATGACAGTGCTATTTACATTTGAGCAGATAGTGCAGGGTGAACTACTCACAGTGGGCTTCTTACTAGGGCAAAACGTCTCAGTGTTAACAGTATAACTTAGGTTCATAGGCACATTGCTTACTGCTGAGAATAGCTGTTGTTTTTACAGAGGCATTTAGAGGAACATAAATTAGGTTACTTACATTATGAATGTGAACACCTCTGGGAAAATGTACATTTGCAGTAGCACTACAACAGCTCAGCAACAAAATGGTAGGGATTATCTGAGCAGTCACTGATAAGTAATTGTCTCGACGCGGCCTTGAAATGCGAGGACAGGGTCCTTACTGGTAAGCTTGTTGTGTGTGGCATTTTGTGGCGCTAGACGGTCTGGGTTATCATCATAAGCTAAAGGAACATTAATAAACAAAGGAGGTGAGGCCGCATTCTCATTCCTGACATGCACCCTGGGAAGGCAGGCGCCCAGTCACCACGGCAGCCAATATGGGCAATATTAAGGTAATCAATCGGCGTCAGCAGTTTGGCAGCCTGGAATTTACTATCGTGAGAGCCGGCACATTCTGTATTAAGCCATAATTGATTTCATCGCCATAATCTCTTTCGCGGTTGCAGTGGGTAATGCTGTGTGACAGCACTGAGTGATGTGTTTTTGGACTGTGGTGGTGGAGGCGCACGTGTCATGGTTCAGCAATGTGCATAAGGCTCCATATTCAGTCAGGTCCTGAGGAGAGTACAGTGCAATGCAGCCAAGAAGCGTCATGCTTACTGCTCAAACCACCTCTTACACTGATTGGTGTATGTCCTGAGGGTTGGTCTGTAGTTGTTGGTCTGCGTTCCTGAACGCGTTCCTGAAGGCTGGTACCTGATTGGCTTTGAGCATTATGAACTGGTGTTTATCAAGAGGTAACACCTAATTCATTGTCTGTGACTGGGTGTTAGCTATGTTTTTTTACATGTTTTTATTTTAATTTTACCAGGTAAGTTGACTGAGAACACGTTCTCATTTGCAGCAACGACCTGGGGAATAGTTACAGGGGAGAGGAGGGGGATTAATGAGCCAATTGTAAACTGGGGACTATTAGGTGACCACGATGGTTTGAGGGCCAGATTGGGAATTTAGCCAGGACACCGGGGTTAACACCCCTACTCTTACGATAAGTGCCATGGGATCTTTAATGACCTCAGAGAGTCAGGACACCTGTTTTAACGTCCCATCCGAAAGACAGCACCCTACACAGGGCAGTGTCCCCAATCACTGCCCTGGGGCATTGGGATATTGTTTTTTAGACCAGAGGAAAGAGTGCCTCCTACTGGCCCTCCAACACCACTTCCAGCAGCATCTGGTCTCCCATCCAGGAACTGACCAGGACCAACCCTGCTTAGCTTCAGAAGCAAGCCAGCAGTGGTATGCAGGGTGGTATGCTGCTGGCTATGTTGATGGCTGGTGTTTGATTAGGTGAAGGCCAAGCTGACCTCCAGTCTGTGATGAACTATGCTTGGAGTACTGCTGTTGTGTGTGCATGTTTGTGTATTTTTTACCTTTATTTAACTAGGCAAGTCAGTTAAGAACAAATTCTTATTTACAACGGCAGCCTACCGGGGAACAGTGGGTTAACTGCCTTGCTCAAGGGCAGAATGACAGATTTTTACCTTGTCATTTCGGGGATTCGATCCAGCAACCTTTCGGTTACTAGCCCAACGCTCTAACCACTAGGCTACCTGTGTATGTCTGTGTCTGTGTGTGTGCTTGTGTGTCAGTGATTGCGTTCGTGCATGTGTTTCACTTGTGTGTGCGTCAGATTGTCAGGAAAACTCACAGGCAGTGGACAACGGTGCGGCCATCTCCACACTCCCTCTGCCACTTGTGCACATGAGCCAGCAGGCTGAGGAAGGCCTTCTTGGAGTCGGGCACGTCGCGGTAGGCTGACCAGCGCAGGAACTGGAACTGACACACCACCAGCTGGCCCTCCTGGAGCTAAGGACAGAAAGAAAACATGAAGCTCATGAGACCTGAATGTGTGTGTATGTGCATGAGCTCCTGCCTGCGTGTTGCTAGTTCATGTGTGTCAATAAGGGTGTGTGAGATTTATAGTCTGCTGGTGAGACTGAGACCTGGGATGGGAAAGGGAGATGTCCCTGTGTGCTCAGAGCTATAGCCCATACTAGCACCTGCATTAATATCACTGCTGCTGCAGGGGCACACGTGACAGATATAACAGCCCCCAGCCCTACACAGAAGGAGCTAGGGATGCACTGTAAATCATGCAGATTGGACTAATGCAAACAAATAGGATGCAAGGAGAAGTTACAATCATGGGAAGTGGGATTTTCAGATTCTCTATGGACCTATTTCTCTCTCACACACAAACACATGCACACACCCTCGTTTCACACAAACACATCATTTCCCCACACTATGATATCTGTGGGTTGCATTGTTCCGGGTTGTGTGAGGTGCTGTTTGACAGTGCAGTGTGGAGGAGAGAGGTAGTGTAGGTGAGGAGGGATGACAGGAGGGGTAGATTGGGGAAAGGAGGATGCCACTCTGAGGGTGGTTATGGGCACCTCCTGTCACACAGCCTACCAGCAGGGACAGGCCTCGTATGGAAGTGCCAATCTGGTTGACAGTGATGCAACACACCTACTCATTTACACACCCACACACAGTATTGTACACACACTTTGTTCTTTCTACCGTTCTGACAGACAGACAGAGATAATTAAGACACACACGAAGGCAAGTACGCATACACACAAGCAAGCACATGCATGCACATGCACACGCACACCAAACAAAGTCTCTATTATTCTTCACAGAGGTAGGGAGGGAACATTGATGGGCATCTTCCTTTTCTTCCTGCTGGCATACTAAGGGGAACTTTGACAACAACATCTTCTTCAGTTGGGATTGACATGTAGCCTATTTCATGAGTTCTGCCTGATTCTCTACGTCAGGTATTTGATTTAAATGTGTGACATGCTTTATGAACAAATAAAAAGGGGGAGAGAATATACATTAGAGCCATTTAGAATATCACACATTGTGGATTGCATTACGCTCAAAGTCCCCCTTAGTAACCCGGCAGGAAGAAAAGGAAGATGCCCATCAATGTAATGACAAGCAGGAAATTGAAAAAGGGAGACGGTTGTTTAATAATGTTGAAAGCATCTCCTCTGTGTGTGTGCGTGTGTGTTCATGCAGATGTGTATAAATGCTCTTAGTGACTGACTCTTGTCACGTTTTTGACACGGAACAGACGAGTGATGACGTCGTCGTCAGCTGACGTGGACAGGAATTCAACCTCCATTGGCCCATACTGCTGTAGACCAGGCTCTGGCCAGTACTGGACACAGGGCTAGAGAGAGAGAGGGGAAAGAGAGGAAGGGTAGAGTGAAAAAAGGAGGAGAAAATAGTTAATTTGGCATCTTTGGGACCTATAGATCACTGTCAAGATTCCAAAAAGGGAAATATCAGTCCAATAAATTCACCCCCAAAACCACTCTGTTACGACTCTAAAAGTCTTCCAACAGCATGTGATTGGAACTGGTAACAAAAGCAGACCTTTCTGAGAGGAAGGGCTCTCATATATACATACATACACATATATATATATATATATATATATATATATATATATATATATATATATATATATATATATATATATATATATATATATATATATATATATATATATATATATATATATATATATATATACACACATACACATATATATATATCTCTCTCTCTGTGTGTATATATATATGTATATACAATGGCAGATATATATATACACAGAGAGAGAGAGAGAGAGAGAGAGAGAGAGAGAGAGAGAGAGAGAGGGAGAATGTGTGTGAGAGTGAGACAGAGGTGGGCCGGTATTAAGGAGATGAGACAGGAGCAGAGGGGGATGGGGTAATGCCCTGTGACGAGTGTTCTTGTAATTCATTAAGAGACAGTCAGGCAGACAGAGAGAGTGAGGGAGAATGTGTGTGAGAGTGAGTGAGAAACCTTGAGTTATAGCTTAGGGGTAGGACTAAAAGTGATATAGCTGATTCTCTAGAGATCGAAATGAAGCGAGGAGTGTTACTGAATCCACAATATCAATGTGGTCAGACATCATTGAGGCACAATGTGGTGTGAAAAAACAAATCCAAAAGCACACACACTCATACAATTACATGATGGCAGCGCAGCATGACTCTGACTGGCTAAGTCTTCTGCTATCAGAACTATGGACACAGGAGAAAGAGTTGAGCTAAGATACAGCATCCCAGACACTGCCAGTAGAATCAGAACTAGATTCAGACTCAGATCTGCAGCACTTCTCACTGTGAAAAGCGAAATGCGGATTCACATATAGAACACTGTCCCTTCCTAATAAACAGCATTCATTAACCTACAGTGCCTTGCGAAAGTATTCGGCCCCCTTGAACTTTGCGACCTTTTGCCACATTTCAGGCTTCAAACATAAAGATATAAAACTATTTTTTTGTGAAGAATCAACAACTAGTGGGACACAATCATGAAGTGGAACGACATTTATTGGATATTTCAAACTTTTTTAACAAATCAAAAACTGAAAAATTGGGCGAGCAAAATTATTCAGCCCCCTTAAGTTAATACTTTGTAGCGCCACCTTTTGCTGCGATTACAGCTGTAAGTCGCTTGGGGTATGTCTCTATCAGTTTTGCACATTGAGAGACTGAAAGTTCAAGGGGGCCGAATACTTTTGCAAGGCACTGTATATATTACATGCAAACAGTATACCTTAATATACATAAATACAAAAAAAATATAGCTCACCCAGGCAGAGTTGGACTGGTTGAGTTGGTTGAGCATGACCACCGAGGTGCAGCCGTAATCGAACACCAACCTCCAGAAGTCGGCGGTGGTGCCGGGGAGCGGGTGAGGGGTGACGATGAAGGCGGCGGGTTGGTGGAAGCTGTCAGTGAGTGCCGCGTTGATGTAGTTGTTGCTCTCGCCCTCAGTCGTGACCAGGAATGCCAGGGCACGGTCGGGCGGCAGCACGTCCATGCTGCGGTTCTTCTCCCGGTTCCTGGGGAGCAGGGCGATGCTGCACTCCTCCACGTCCAGGTGAGGGGTGACCGAGTTCAACGTCTGGAGGAGGAAGGGGAGGTGGAAAGGGAGGGAAGATGGAGGGGAGGAAGAAAAGAGGGGTGGGAGGGATGGATATAAAGATTTAATGGAGGGAGAATTTATGAGATTGGTGAGGAGAGGTGAGATGAAGTACCAGAAATAAAAATAGGTGATGAAGAAAAAAGAGGGAAAGGAGGGAATTAATGGAGGTGGACAGAGAGAAGGGGAGGAAGTGGGGGTGGAGAAACAGCGTGCTAATGGCAGATTGGCCACTCATTATTCTCTGTCAATACCAGTGACAGATTGGCCACTCATTATTCTCTGTCAATACCAGTTAGAAGCATCTTTAAATAGCTTAACATCACTCTGAAATAGTCATAGAGTTCAAAAACAAATTGGAAAAATTAGGCCAGCCTCATGCATAATGGACACAAATGTTATGAACCTTTGGGAAAACAAACGTAAAACTGAATATTTTGCACCTATTCCCTTTGAGGAACATTATGTCATGCAGGTGAATGAGGACCCAAAAGCGACTTGGCGAAAACAGAGTATTTAATCCAGAATAAACTTTACAAAACAAAAAGCATAATACTACACGTAAAGACGAGAACGGACTGGAGACTTGATCGAGAACTGCAGGTTGCCTCGGGAAGGCACTTGAACCTAGCAGACTCAGACACCTGCTCACCACGCAGCATCTGAGGGAAACACGACACGACAGGGCAAAACATAGACACAGCACGGTGAATTATAAATGAGGATCCGACAGGGCAGGTACGGGAAACAAGGAGTGAAATAGGGACTCTAATCAGGGAAAAGGATCGGGAACAGGTGTGGGAAGACTAAATGATGATTAGGGGAATAGGAACAGCTGGGAGCAGGAACGGAACGATAGAGAGAAGAGAGAGCGAGAGAGTGAGAGAGGGAGGGGGAGAGAGAGGGATAGAAAGAGGGAAAGAACCTAATAAGACCAGCAGAGGGAAACGAATAGAATGGGAAGCACAGGGACAAGACAAGATAATAAATGACAAAACATGACAGTACCCCCCACTCACCGAGCGCCTCCTGGCGCACTCGAGGAGGAATCCTGGCGGCAACGGAGGAAATCATCAATGAGTGAACGGTCCAGCACGTCCCGAGACGGAACCCAACTCCTCTCCTCAGGACCGTAACCCTCCCAATCCACTAAGTATTGGTGACCCCGTCCCCGAGAACGCATGTCCATGATCTTATGTACCTTGTAAATAGGTGCGCTCTCGACAAGGACGGGAGGGGGAGGGAAGACGAACGGGGTGCGAAGAAAGGGCTTAACACAGGAGACATGGAAGACAGGATGGACGCGACGAAGATGTCGCGGAAGAAGCAGTCGCACAGCGACAGGATTGACGACCTGGGAGACACGGAACGGACCAATGAACCGCGGAGTCAACTTACGAGAAGCTGTCGTAAGAGGAAGGTTGCGAGTGGAAAGCCACACTCTCTGGCCGCAACAATACCTAGGACTCTTAATCCTGCGTTTATTGGCGGCTCTCACAGTCTGTGCCCTGTAGCGGCAAAGTGCAGACCTCACCCTCCTCCAGGTGCGCTCACAACGTTGGACAAACGCTTGAGCGGAGGGAACGCTGGACTCGGCAAGCTGGGAAGAGAATAGAGGAGGCTGATAACCCAGACTACTCTGAAACGGAGATAACCCGGTAGCAGACGAAGGAAGCGAGTTGTGAGCGTATTCTGCCCAGGGGAGCTGTTCTGCCCAAGACGCAGGGTTTCTGAAAGAAAGGCTGCGTAGTATGCGACCAATCGTCTGATTGGCCCTCTCTGCTTGACCGTTAGACTGGGGATGAAACCCGGAAGAGAGACTGACGGACGCACCAATCAAACGACAGAACTCCCTCCAAAACTGTGACGTGAATTGCGGGCCTCTGTCTGAAACGGCGTCTAACGGGAGGCCATGAATTCTGAACACATTCTCGATAATGATTTGTGCCGTCTCCTTAGCGGAAGGAAGTTTAGCGAGGGGAATGAAATGTGCCGCCTTAGAGAACCTATCGACAACCGTAAGAATCACAGTCTTCCCCGCAGACAAAGGCAGACCGGTAATGAAGTCTAGGGCGATGTGAGACCATGGTCGAGAAGGAATGGGGAGCGGTCTGAGACGACCGGCAGGAGGAGAGTTACCCGACTTAGTCTGAGTCCGACAAGCAGCCACGAAACGGCGCGTGTCACGCTCCTGAGTCGGCCACCAAAAGCGCTGAATAGACGGAGTGCCTCGAACACCGGGATGACCAGCTAACTTGGCAGAGTGAGCCCACTGAAGAACAGCCAGACGAGTGGAAACAGGAACGAAAAGGAGGTTACTAGGACAAGCGACGCTGCGCGACGCAGTGTGCGTGAGTGCTTGCTTAACCTGTCTTTCAATTCCCCAGACTGTCAACCCGACAACACGCCCATAAGGAAGAATCCCCTCGGGATCAGTAGAAGCCACAGAAGAACTAAACAGACGGGATAAGGCATCAGGCTTGGTGTTCTTGCTACCCGGACGGTAAGAAATCACAAACTCGAAACGAGCGAAAAACAACGCCCAACGAGCTTGACGGGCATTAAGTCGTTTGGCAGAACGGATGTACTCAAGGTTCTTATGGTCTGTCCAAACGACAAAAGGAACGGTCGCCCCCTCCAACCACTGTCGCCATTCGCCTAGGGCTAAGCGGATGGCGAGCAGTTCACGGTTACCCACATCATAGTTGCGCTCAGATGGCGACAGGCGATGAGAAAAATAAGCGCAAGGATGAACCTTATCGTCAGACTGGAAGCGCTGGGATAGAATGGCTCCCACGCCTACCTCTGAAGCGTCAACCTCGACAATGAATTGTCTAGTGACGTCAGGAGTAACGAGGATAGGAGCGGACGTAAAACGTTCTTTTAGAAGATCAAAAGCTCCCTGGGCGGAACCGGACCACTTAAAACACGTCTTGACAGAAGTAAGAGCTGTGAGAGGGGCAGCAACTTGACCGAAATTACGAATGAAACGGCGATAGAAATTAGCGAAACCTAAAAAGCGCTGCAACTCGACACGTGACCTTGGAACGGGCCAATCACTGACAGCTTGGACCTTAGCGGAATCCATCTGAATGCCTTCAGCGGAAATAACGGAACCGAGAAAAGTAACGGAGGAGACATGAAAAGAGCACTTCTCAGCCTTTACGTAGAGACAATTCTCTAAAAGGCGCTGTAGAACACGTCGAACGTGCTGAACATGAATCTCGAGTGACGGTGAAAAAATCAGGATATCGTCAAGATAGACAAAAACAAAGATGTTCAGCATGTCTCTCAGAACATCATTAACTAATGCCTGAAAAACAGCTGGCGCATTGGCGAGACCAAACGGCAGAACCCGGTACTCAAAATGCCCTAACGGAGTGTTAAACGCCGTTTTCCACTCGTCCCCCTCTCTGATGCGCACGAGATGGTAAGCGTTACGAAGGTCCAACTTAGTAAAGCACCTGGCTCCCTGCAGAATCTCGAAGGCTGATGACATAAGGGGAAGCGGATAACGATTCTTAACCGTTATGTCATTCAGCCCTCGATAATCCACGCAGGGGCGCAGAGTACCGTCCTTCTTCTTAACAAAAAGAACCCCGCCCCGGCCGGAGAGGAAGAAGGCACTATGGTACCGGCGTCAAGAGACACAGATAAATAATCCTCGAGAGCCTTACGTTCGGGAGCCGACAGAGAGTATAGTCTACCCCGAGGAGGAGTGGTCCCCGGAAGGAGATCAATACTACAATCATACGACCGGTGAGGAGGAAGGGAGTTGGCTCGGGACCGACTGAAGACCGTGCGCAGATCATGATATTCCTCCGGCACTCCTGTCAAATCGCCAGGTTCCTCCTGAGAAGTGGGGACAGAAGAAATGGGAGGGATGGCAGACATTAAGCACTTCACATGACAAGATAGGTTCCAGGATAGGATAGAATTACAAGACCAATTAATAGAAGGATTATGACATACTAGCCAGGGATGACCCAAAACAACAGGTGTGAAAGGTGAACGAAAAATCAAAAAAGAAATAGTCTCACTGTGGTTACCAGATACTGTGAGAGTTAAAGGTAGTGTCTCAAATCTGATACTGGGAAGATGACTACCATCTAAGGCAAACATGGGCGTAGGCTTGTCTAACTGTCTGAAAGGAATGTTATGTTTCCGAACCCATGCTTCGTCCATGAAACAACCCTCAGCCCCAGAGTCAATCAAGGCACTGCATGTAGCACCCGAACCGGTCCAGCGTAGATGGACCGACATAGTAGTACAAGATCTAGATGAAGAGACCTGAGTAGTAGCGCTCACCAGTAGCCCTCCGCTTACTGATGGGCTCTGGCCTCTTACTGGACATGAATTAACAAAATGTCCATCAAATCCGCAATAGAGGCACAGGCGGTTGGTGATCCTCCGTTCCCTCTCCTTAGTCGAGATGCGAATCCCTCCCAGCTGCATGGGCTCAGTCTCAGAGCCAGAGGAGGGAGATGGTTGCGATGCGGAGCAGGGAAACACCGTTGATGCGAGCTCTCTTCCACGAGCCTGGTGACGAAGATCTACCCGTCGTTCTATGCGGATGGCGAGAGCAATCAAAGAGTCCACACTGGAAGGAACCTCCCGAGAGAGAATCTCATCTTTGACCACTGTGTGGAGTCCCTCCAGAAAACGAGCGAGCAGCGCCGGCTCGTTCCAGTCACTAGAGGCAGCAAGAGTACGAAACTCTATAGAGTAATCCGTTATGGATCGATCACCTTGGCATAGGGAAGCCAGGACCCTAGAAGCCTCCCCACCAAAAACTGAACGGTCAAAAACCCGAATCATCTCCTCTTTAAAGTTCTGGTAATTGTTAGAACAATCAGCCCTTGCCTCCCAGATAGCTGTGCCCCACTCTCGGGCCCGGCCAGTAAGGAGTGAAATGACGTAAGCAACCCGAGCTCTCTCTCTAGAGTATGTGTTGGGTTGGAGAGAGAACACAATCTCACACTGGGTGAGAAAGGAGCGGCACTCAGTGGGCTGCCCGGAGTAGCAAGGTGGGTTATTAACCCTAGGTTCTGGAGGCTCGGCAGGCCAGGAAGTAACAGGTGGCACGAGACGAAGACTCTGGAACTGTCCAGAGAGGTCGGAAACCTGAGCGGCCAGGCTCTCCACGGCATGGCGAGCAGCAGACAATTCCTGCTCGTGTCTGCCGAGCATGGCTCCTTGGATCTCGACGGCAGTGTTACGAGCGTCTGTAGTCGCTGGGTCCATTCCTTGGTCGGATCCTTCTGTCATGCAGGTGAATGAGGACCCAAAAGCGACTTGGCGAAAACAGAGTATTTAATCCAGAATAAACTTTACAAAACAAAAAGCATAATACTACACGTAAAGACGAGAACGGACTGGAGACTTGATCGAGAACTGCAGGTTGCCTCGGGAAGGCACTTGAACCTAGCAGACTCAGACACCTGCTCACCACGCAGCATCTGAGGGAAACACGACACGACAGGGCAAAACATAGACACAGCACGGTGAATTATAAATGAGGATCCGACAGGGCAGGTACGGGAAACAAGGAGTGAAATAGGGACTCTAATCAGGGAAAAGGATCGGGAACAGGTGTGGGAAGACTAAATGATGATTAGGGGAATAGGAACAGCTGGGAGCAGGAACGGAACGATAGAGAGAAGAGAGAGCGAGAGAGTGAGAGAGGGAGGGGGAGAGAGAGGGATAGAAAGAGGGAAAGAACCTAATAAGACCAGCAGAGGGAAACGAATAGAATGGGAAGCACAGGGACAAGACAAGATAATAAATGACAAAACATGACACATTAACAAGCATTCCACCCTAATGACATAAAACAATATGAACATAATAGTTGGATCATTAATGCACTACATCAATAATAGATCTGGGAAATGCTGATCTTAGTGATACTGGCTGGTATTGGCTCTATCTGGGCTTTGTGATAGATACGGCATGAGCAAAATATAGGTAGAGGTTTTATTGAGGTTGCACTTGGCATACATTGCATGGATCCTTTCAGAAGGAATGTCAGTTGGGTGAATTTCAGGATCAAAAGGGATTCACATGACCATCTAACTTAGGAAAGAACTAACAACCTGTAATCAAAGGAGTATTGACTCTCACCAATCAGAAGCTTGTTGAGGCATGAGGTCAGCATATAAATACCCAGACTTGTGCGTCGAAGTGCTGAGGGTTAATGTGAGGAGAGATTTTTTGCGAATGCAATGACTTGGGCGCTACGTTTTCGATTGACAGTGCATATATTTGTTAGTTAGCTAGTTATACAAACAGTTAAAACTGCACACCTCTGAGAACAAGCCATCTCAACCAGTTTACAGCTAATTATGCTAGTTAGCTAGATAAATCCAGGGCAAAGGGATGTGAGAGAAACGAGCTCAGCCATCTACACAGACACTCATTCAATTATTGACTGGGAACATGTTGTGAAAATGTTTACAACATGACATCACAATCAGAATGATTTGGAACTATTTCAAGCTGGGAAGATATTTACATGACACCCTGTAGCACTCATCTGTACAGATGTCATCTGACTACAGATGCCGTTCTGATTGTGATGTCATGTATATATATATATATATATATATATATATACATGACATATATATATATACATTTGTAATAATGACAATTACAACAATACTGAATAAACAATGAACACTTTGATTTTAACTTAATATAATACATCAAAATCAATTTAGTCTCCAATAAATAATGAAACATGTTCAATTTGGTTTAAATAATGCCAAAACAAAGTGTTGGAGAAGAAAGTAAAAGTGCCATGTAAAACAGCTAACGTTTAAGTTCCTTGCTCAGAACATGAGAACGCTGGTGGTTCCTTTTAACATGAGTCTTCAATATTCCCAGGTAAGACGTTTTAGGTTGTAGTTATTTATTATAGGACTACATCTCTCTATACCATTTGTATTTCATATACCTTTGACTATTGGATGTTCTAATAGGTACTTTAGTATTGACAGCCTAATTTCGGGAGTTGATAGGCTTGAAGTCATAAACAGCGCAATGCTTGAAGCATTGCGAAGAGCTGCTGGGAAATGCAGTAAAGTGCTGTTTGAATGAATGCTTACGAGCCTGCTGCTGCCTACCACCGCTCAGTCAGACTGCTCTATCAAATCATAGACTTAATTGTAATATAATAACACACAGAAATACGAGCCTTAGGTTATTAATATGGTCAAATCCGGAAACTATCATTTTGAAAACAAAACGTTTATTCTTTCAGTGAAATATGGAACCGTTACGTATTTTATTTAACGGGTGGCATCAATAAGTCTAAATATTGCTGTTACATTGCACAATGTTATGTCATAATTACGTAAAATTCTGGCAAATTAGTTCGCAACGATATATATACTTCTGTGTATTGATTTTAAGAAAGGCATTGATGTTTGTGGTTAGGTACATTTATGCAACGATTGTGCTTTTTTTTCCGCAAATGCGCTTTTGTGAAATCATCCCCCGTTTGTCGAAGTTGTCTGACTTTGTTAGGAAGAAAGTCTTCACACAGTTCGCAATGAGCCAGGCAGCCCAAACTGCTGCATATACCCTGACTCTGTTCCACAGAACGCAAGAGAAGTGACACAATTTCCCTCGTTAAAATAAATTCATGTTAGCAGGCAATATTAACTAAATATGCAGGTTTAAAAGTATATACTTGTGTATTGATTTTAAGAATGGCATTGATGTTTATGGTTAGGTACACATTGGTGCAACGACAGTGCTTTTTTCGCCAATGAGCTTGTTAAATCGCCCGTTTGGCGAAGTGGACTGTGATTCAATGATAAATTAACAGGCACCGCATCGATTATATGCAATGCAGGACAAGCTAGATAAACTAGTAATATCATCAACCATGTGTAGTTAACCAGTGATTATGTTAAGATTGATTGTTTTTAAGAAGATACATTTAATGCTAGCTAGCACCTTACCTTGGCTCCTTGCTGCACTCGCATAACAGGCATAACAGCCTGCCACGCAGTCTCCTCAATCGGACATGATCAGTGTCCAAAAATGGCAATTACCGATTGTTATGAAAACTTCAAAATCGTCCCTAATTAATCGGCCATTCCGATTATTCGGTCGACCTCAATTTGAGAGGCTAGTTGTGGGCACATATCAACTCCATCATCGCAGACGCCCTAAACCAACTCCAATTTGGATATCACCCCAACAGCTCTATAGACGACGCAATCTCAATTGCACTCCAAACGGCCATCACTCATCGCTTAGTCTCCTCATGTACTCCCTGTTCACCGACGACTCAAACACCATCATCAAGCTGCTGATGACATGACGATGGTAGGCCTGATCACCGGCGCGATGAGAGAGCCTACAAGGAGGAGGACTGTGACCTGGCAGTGTGGTGCCTGAACAACAACTTCCCTCATCAGTAAGACCAAGGAGTTGATCCTTGACTATGGGGGGGAGCTGCAGTGGAGCGGGTCGAGAGGTTCAAGTTCCTCGGTGTGACTTAAAATGGTCCACACACACTCTCACAGTCACCTCAGGAGGTTGAAAATGTTTAACATGGGCTGTCAAATCCTCAAAAAGTTATACAGCTGCACAATTGAGAGCATCTTGACTGGCTGATTACTGCTTGGTATGGCAATAGCACCACCCTAAATCGCATGGCGCTACAGAGGGTGGTGTGGACAGCCCAGTACATGACGGGGACAGAGCTCCCTGCCATCCAGGACCTCTATATCATGCAGCGTGAAAGGAAGGCCCAGAGAATCGTTAAAGACTCCAGCCACCCAAGCCATAGAGACTGTTCTCTCTGCTTCTGTATGTGGTACCGTTGCATCAAGTCTGATACCAACAGACTCCTGAACAGCTTCTATCCCCAAGCCATTAGACTGCTAAATAGGTAACTAAAGAGCTAACAACATGGCTACATGGATTATCTAATTTACCCTTTTATTTTATATTTGCACTGCACACTCACAGGGCGTTACACACATGCACACCGACACTTCCAAACACGTACAAACACTCACTTCATAATTTGCTCACACACATAATATGCACATGCAACTCTGTTTGTCATATATCCTGATGCCTAGTCATCTTACCCCTAAAGTGACAGTATTTACCACTCCAGTATTCCTGCACATTGTTAATATGGTACTGGAACTGACTGACCCTGTAGATAGTATGCTTACTTTCTCGTGTTCTTCTTATTTTCCATGTGATTTTGTTCTACCTTATATTATTTTTAGGATTACATTGTTGTTGATGACTGTATTGATGGGTTTAGTGCTTCCAAGAAAATATTTCACTGTACTTGTGCACGTCAAATTAAAACTTAAATGGGGGGGATGCGTGTGGGCCTATTCCAGTATGAAATGCAGTACTTTGAAATGTGAAACCTTGAATCTATGCTGCTGCTCTTATAGTAGAGTCAGTAGACAGTACCGTTTGGAGGGCTAAGAGAGGAAATTAAGGCATGTGGGAACACACCTGGTGCTCCTCTATCCTAATCAGAATCAAATAAAGTGCTCTGAGACCATCACATTCCCAGCTTCCCACAAATTATGGGAGATTTGAATGACAATCATACACTTATAAAAGTGAGAGGAAACTGGAATCCATGTTTTGCCATTCGCAAACACATATGCATATGCACACACATGCAAGAAGACAGGCAGGCACGCATACATACGCTCACATTCATGCACTGATGCACATACACCTGCACCAGACCTTAAAAAAATTAATAATTTTCTGAGATCTTTATTCAAACATTTTTTAAAAGTAGTAGAGTAACTATTTGTTCCCCCAGAACAATTTTGCTGTGGGAACGAACAGGTCATTTGAAGGTGACTACAACCATTTGTGCCTGGGTAATAAACTGTAATTACTTTCGGAGCAGCAAAATATTTGTATTTGTTATGGATCCCCATTACTCAACCATGCACCTTAGAAGCTGCTGCCCCATGCACATAGACATGGAATCACTGGTCAGTTTAATAATGCTTACATACTGTTTTATTAATTTCATATGTATATACTGTATTCTACTGTATTTTAGTCAATGCTACTCCGACATTGCTGGTCCTAATATTTATACATTTCTTAATTCCATTCTTTTACTTTTAGATTTCTATGTATTGTTGTGAATTGTTAGATACTATTGCCCTGTTGGAGCTAGGAACAGGAGCATTTCGCTACACCCACAATAACATCTGTTAAATATTCTATATTTCATGGGGTCCATCAAAATTAAGGAAGTTTATACAATTTTAAAAACATTACAACACAATCACAACAGATTTCACAAGACATTAAGTGTGTGCCCTCAGGTCACTACTCTACTACCACATATCTACAACACAAGATCCATATGTACGTGTGTGTATAGTGTGTATGTTATCATGTGTGTTTATGCATGTCTGTGCCTGTGTCTCGTCACAGTTCCTACTGTTCCATAAGGTGTATTTGTATCCGTTTAAAAAAATCTGATTCTACTGCTTGCATCAGTTACTTGATGTGGAATTGTTGTTAAGTGACTGTCCCACTGGATGTCATAAGGTGAATGCACCAATTTGTAAGTCGCTCTGGATAAGAGCGTCTGCTAAATGACTTAAATGTAAATGTAATGTAATGGAATAGAGTTCCATGTAGTCATGGCTCTATGTAGTATTGTGCTTCTCCTATGGTCTGTTTTGGACTTGGGGGCCGTGAGGAAACCTCTGGTGACAGCCCTTGTGGGGTATGCATGTGTGTCCGAACTGTGCGCCAGTTGGTCAAACAGACAGCTCAGTGCATTCACCATGTCAATACCTCTCACCAATATAATTAGTGATGAAGTAAATCTCGCCTCCACTTTGAGCCAGGAGAGATTGACATGCAATATTATAAATGTTAGCTCTTGGTGTACATTTAAGGGCGAGCCGTGCTGCCCTGTTCTGAGCCAATTGCAATTTTTGTAGCACTCCTCCTTTGTAGCACCTGACCACACGACTGAACAGTAGTCCAGGTGCGACAAAACTAGGGCCTGTAGGACCTGCCTTGTTGATAGTGTTGTTAAGGCAGCAGATCAAAGCTTTATTATGGACAAACTTCTCCCCATCTTAGCTACTGTTGTGTCAGTATGTCTTGACCATGACAGTGATCCAAGGTTACTCCAAGCAGTTTAGTCAGCCCAAATTCCAGCAAATATTCTTTACATCATAAACATAAGAATCACTACAAAACGTCTTGCATGACCTATAATGGACTATATTAGGCCCAGTCTTTGGAACTTTGGGTTTCCTAGATATTAGCATGTTGTTACATAATACTTTGGTAATAGTTTTTTAATTGCAGAACAATTAGCTGAGAGTTTGTCACTACTGTACACAAGAGAAATAGTGACTGTTCCTTATTCCACTGTAACAATTCCATTATTAAGCAATTTCCAAAGTCCTATGTAACAACAATGTTGCTATTGTAATAATCAAAGTTACTATATTACTTTATGTCTCACTCATTATGAAAATA
The DNA here is from genome assembly GCF_021184085.1 of Oncorhynchus gorbuscha. NCBI lineage: Eukaryota > Metazoa > Chordata > Actinopteri > Salmoniformes > Salmonidae > Oncorhynchus > Oncorhynchus gorbuscha. The sequence continues at coordinate 376,904 of NW_025745735.1, read as the reverse complement.
TGTCTTGTTCATTTTGAAGCAGCAAAAGTGGTCTACTCTAATGTCCCTCGTGCATTTTATTAAGACCTATCCAAACCATGCACTTATGATCATATATTTATACTAATTCAACTACCGTAAAACTTCAATCAATATCCCAGGTGTTAATTTGATGAAATCACCGAACACAAAAGTTTGTTTATCAGAGAAAGGCTTCTATGTCACGCCTTGGTCTTAGTGTTTTGTGTTTTCGTTGATTGTTTGGTCAGGCCAGGGTGTGACATGGGTTTGTTTTGTTGTATTTCGTATTGGGGTTTTGTGGTTATTGGGATTGCGTCTGAGTAGGGGTGTTGTATGGGCTTGGCTGCCTAAGGCGGTTCTCAATCAGAGTCAGGTGATTCTCGTTGTCTCTGATTGGGAACCGTATTTAGGTAGCCTGGGTTTCGCTTTGTATTTCGAGGGTGATTGTTCCTGTCTCTGTGTAGTGTTCACCAGATAGGCTGTATTAGGTTGCACTTTCCGTTTGTTGTTTTTATATCTTTCAGTTATTTTCATGTATCGCTATTCTTTCATTAAAGACATGAGTAACCACCACACTGCATTTCGGTCTGACTCTCTTTCAACAAACGGAGAACGCCGTTACAGAATCACCCCCCACACACGGACCGAGCAGCGTGGTAACAGGCAGCAGCGAAGGGAGGACGTTATGGACAGCAGAAGCTTGGAGTATACGACGTTGGAAGAAATAGACAGGTGGGCGGTCAACATTTAAGTCATTTACATTTACATTTAAGTCATTTAGCAGACGCTCTTATCCAGAGCGACTTACAAATTGGTGCATTCACCTTATGACATCCAGTGGAACAACCACTTTACAATAGTGCATCTAAATATTTTAAGGGGAGGGGGGTGAGAAGGATTACTTTATCCTATCCTAGGTATTCCTTAAAGAGGTGGGGTTTCAGGTGTCTCCGGAAGGTGGTGATTGACTCCGCTGTCCTGGCGTCATGAGGGAGTTTGTTCCACCATTGGGGAGCCAGAGCAGCGAACAGTTTTGACTGAGCTGAGCGGGAACTGTACTTCCTCAGTGGTAGGGAGGCGAGCAGGCCAGAGGTGGATGAACGCAGTGCCCTTATTTGGGTGTAGGGCCTGATCAGAGCCTGGAGGTACTGAGGTGCCGTTCCCCTCACAGCTCCGTAGGCAAGCACCATGGTCTTGTAGCGGATGCGAGCGTCAACTGGAAGCCAGTGGAGAGAGCGGAGGAGCGGGGTGACGTGAGAGAACTTGGGAAGGTTGAACACTAGACGGGCTGCGGCGTTCTGGATGAGTTGTAGGGGTTTAATGGCACAGGCAGGGAGCCCAGCCAACAGCGAGTTGCAGTAATCCAGACGGGAGATGACAAGTGCCTGGATTAGGACCTGCGCCGCTTCCTGTGTGAGGCAGGGTCGTACTCTGCGGATGTTGTAGAGCATGAACCTACAGGAACGGGCCACCGCCTTGATGTTAGTTGAGAACGACAGTTTGTTGTCCAGGATCACGCCAAGGTTCTTAGCACTCTGGGAGGAGGACACAATGGAGTTGTCAACCGTGATGGCGAGATCATGGAACGGGCAGTCCTTCCCCGGGAGGAAGAGCAGCTCCGTCTTGCCGAAGTTCAGCTTGAGGTGGTGATCCGTCATCCACACTGATATGTCTGCCAGACATGCAGAGATGCGATTCGCCACCTGGTCATCAGAAGGGGGAAAGGAGAAGATTAATTGTGTGTCGTCTGCATAGCAATGATAGGAGAGACCATGTGAGGTTATGACAGAGCCAAGTGACTTGGTGTATAGCGAGAATAGGAGAGGGCCTAGAACAGAGCCCTGGGGGACACCAGTGGTGAGAGCGCGTGGTGAGGAGACAGATTCTCACCACGCCACCTGGTAGGAGCGACCTGTCAGGTAGGACGCAATCCAAGTGTGGGCCGCGCCGGAGATGCCCAACTCGGAGAGGGTGGAGAGGAGGATCTGATGGTTCACAGTATCGAAGGCAGCCGATAGGTCTAGAAGGATGAGAGCAGAGGAGAGAGAGTTAGCTTTAGCGGTGCGGAGCGCCTCCGTGATACAGAGAAGAGCAGTCTCAGTTGAATGACTAGTCTTGAAACCTGACTGATTTGGATCAAGAAGGTAACCCAGAGAGAGTGCCGGAGCCCGCCTGGGATTCGCTGGAGCAGTGCGAAGAGGGCTATAGTAGAATGGAGTCAAAGAGAAGGACACGGCGGCGCAGAAAGAAACCCGAAAGTCACCCCCAAAAATATATTGGGGGAGGGCTCAGGGAGAGAGTAGCAGAGTTAGGAGTCAGACCTGAGCCTACTCTCCCTGTTAATTGTGAGGAGCAGCGATCAAAGGACTTCTGGACTTGGGTGGAGATATTAGATGGAAAAGGACCCTGGGCTCAGCCTGGAGAATATCGCCGTCCCAAGGAAGAACTAGAGGCGGCTAAAGCGGAGAGGCACTGGTATGAGGAGGCAGCACGGCGACGCGGATGGAAGCCCGAAAAGCAGCCCAAAAAAATTATTGGGGGGGGGGGGCTTACAGGGAGTATGGCTATGCCAGGTAGGAGACCTGCGCAAACTCCCTGTGCTTACCGGGGGGCTAGAGAGACCGGGCAGACACCGTGTTATGCTATGGAGCGCACAGTGTTTTCAGTGCGGGTGCATAGCCGGGTGCGGATCATACCAGCCCTTCGTATTGGCCGGGCTAGAGTGGGCATCGAGCCAGGTAAAGTTGGGCAGGCTCGGTGCTCAAGAGCTCCAGTGCGCCTGCACGTTCCGGTCTATCCAGAGCCACCTCCACACACCAGTCCTCCGGTAGCAGCTCCCCACACCAGGCTTCCTGTGCGTGTCCTCGATCCAGTATCACCAGTGCCAGCACCACGCATCAGGCCTACAGTGCGCCTCGCCTCTCCTGTGCTGTCGGAGTCTCCTGTCTGTTCAGCGCTATCAGAGCCTTCCTTCCCTCCTGCGCTGTCGGAGTCTCCCGCCTGTTCAGCGCTATCAGAGCCTTCCTCCTCTACAGCGCTGCCGGAGCCTCCTGCCTGTTCGGAGCAACCTGAGCTGTCAGTCTGCACGAAGCAGCCAGAGCTGTCAGTCTGCATGAAGCAGCCAGAGCTGTCAGTCTGCAAAGAGCTGCCAGTCTGCAAGGATCTGTCAGTCTGCAAGGAGCTGTCAGTCTGCAAGGAGCTGTCAGTCTGCAAGGAGCTGCCAGTCTGCAGGGTGCTGTCAGCCTGCATGGAGCAGTCAGAGCTGTCAGTCTGCATAAAGCAGCCAGAGATGTCAGTCTGCATAAAGCAGCCAGAGATGTCAGTCTGTATGAAGCAGTCAGAGCTGTCAGCCTGCATGGAGCAGTCAGAGCTGTCAGTCTGTATGAAGCAGCCAGAGCTGTCAGTCTGCATGAAGCAGCCAGAGCTGTCAGTCTGTATGAAGCAGCCAGAGCTGTCAGTCTGCAAGAAGCAGCCAGAGCTGTCAGTCTGCAAAGAGCTGCCAGTCTGCAAGGAGCTGTCAGTCTGCAAAGAGCTGTCAGTCTGCAAGGAGCTGTCAGCCTGCATGGAGCAGCCAGAGCTGTCAGTCTGCAAGGAGCTGTCAGTCTGCAAGGAGCTTCCAGTCTGCATAGAGCAGGTAGATCCGCCAGTCAGCCATGATCTTCTAGATCTGCCAGTCAACCAGATTCTTCCAGATCTTCCAGTCAACCAGTCTCTTCCAGATCTGCCAGTCTGCATAGAGCAGCTAGATCTGCCAGTCAACCAGAATCTTCCAGATCTGCTAGTCAACCAGAATCTTCCAGATCCGCCAGCCAGCCAGGATCTACCGGAGCCTACTACATGCCTGAGCTTCATCTCAGTACTGGGCTTCCTCTCAGCACTGGACTTCCTCTCAGTACTGGGCTTTCCCTCAGTCCCGGGCTGCCCCTCAGTCCCGAGCTGCCCCTCAGTCCCGAGCTGCTCCTCAGTTCAGTGGGGTTCTGGGTGAGGACTATTAGGCCATGGTCGGCGGCGAGGGTGGATTATCCCGGGACGCGAAGGGGAGGAACTATGACTTTAATGGACGTCCCGAGCCTATCTAGTTTCACCAGATAGGCTGTAATAGGTTTCACGTTCCGTTTGTTGTTTTTGTATCTTTCAGTTATTTTCATGTATCGCTATTCTTTCATTAAAGACATGAGTAACCACCACGCTGCATTTCAGTCCGACTCTCTTTCAACAAACGAAGAACGCCTTTACATTCTACCTGAGCCAGGTGTCTACTGCACACCACTTTTGCTGAATTGTATGGTTAATCGTTTAATTTCAGCATTAATTTCCATCATTCTATTATATATATTTTTTTCCTGCACTAATCTGTTTTCATTTATATACTGTCACGTTTCTTTTGTCTTAGTATTCCTCTATAAACAAAACAACAGAGGGCGATCGGACGATTTCTGTTTTTTTTTTGCTTGCCAGTTAGCTAGCAGTTCTCAGCTGTTAGCAGCCAATGCCTAGCTGTTTCTTACTGAAGATAAAAACTTGTTGAATTGAATTATGTAACGTAACAAATCTAACATTTGTTGTAATTCATGGTAATTCATGGTAACCTCGTAAATAATTAATTTAGACACGTTTATTTGCTGAAATGTGTGTCGTTGCTAGCCTATTAAAAAGGGACAGGCAGCTATTTGAGATGCTGCCTTTAATTGAAGTTGTACAGTTGTAAATGTGTTTCAGTCTTCATCAAATTGTTTGACATCAAATATGTATGTTTAGTTTTTAAATAACTTGCATATCTTCATCTCTTCATATTCATATCTTCAAATATTATTTGGTTTTCTGAAACATATCAAAATACTTAAATTGTTTTTCTGAGACCTGTAATTTGAATATCAAGGAAAATAGTTTACTTTTAGTTTAAACTCTATATAAAATATATTTGATAACCTTGAATATTTGAAAAGTTGGTATTTTCAAATAAACTACAAAATACAACTATTTTCACCTTGGTTCTGATGTGCACACACGCACCTTTTTGTCAGCTCTTCCGCATTGTAACTAATTTCTCTCTACACCATCTGTTGACTTTTCAAAGCTTGTGCCACTGAGTGATTGACTGTATTTTTCCACAAGAGTGCTGTTTTAAATCAGTCTAAATTTTCCTGTTTTCTGCTACAATGTGCTGGGCTTCTGAACCATCCAGCATCGTTACATCAACTGACTTCAGGTCAGACACAACTTCTGGCTGATCCCCACCAGTCCACCAGCAACAAAGTCATAATATCCAACAGTGCTTCAATTTAGTATTCTAGGTTGGGGTTGTGTTGTTTTGTCTTAACCTTTTCTGAGAAGTCACTGAAAACAAATTGTATTTCACAACGAAACAGAAGGTGTATTAATCCATTTCGGTGTGTGACTGACCTGGAACTCTTCTCGTAGCTGGGAGGAGTTGCTCTGAGAGTCCACCCTCAGCATGTCTTTGTAGGTGAGGGCAAACTCATTCACCAAAATGGCCGTCTCTCCACACAGACAAGCCTCCAGGATGGCATCATGGATAAATATGTACTGCTCCTTAAGATAGAGAGAAAGTGGGGAGGGAGCAGGGTATGGATAGAGAAAGAAGAGAGAGAGAGAGGGGAGAGAGAGAACAGAGAGAGTAAGAACATGAAGAACATAGGATGATATCACAAAGAAAGTGGGCGAGGATGGTACAGAGGACGGGGGGGAGTGTTAGAGAGAAAGCGAGAGGGAGAGAGATAAGAAAGAGAGAACAGGGAGAGTTAGAACATAAAGAACATAGGACCGCATCACAAAGAAAGAGTATGAGGTGTGGAAGGGTGGCGGTAGAGAAATATCATTATGTACTGTAGACCAGCCCATTCACCTCTGTCTGGATCATGTTAATGCGTCGTGAGCACAGGGTTTTGACACAGTTGTAGATGTCCACCACGCCCTCACACTCGGCCATGTCCAGCATGACGTCCAGCACGATGTAGCAGCCTGTGCGGCCCGCCCCCACACTGACACAGGGAGAACAGCATGTCACTCTCACTGAACTCTGACCCTTTAGAACAAGCCTTCACATACAATACTGTAATAACAGTGTATAGATAAGGGTCGAAAAGCAACTCTTGGCTCTCTTTTTCTTTGGGTGACATGAAAATAATAGAATCAGGGCTAGGGATGGATGCAATTCCCCTATACAAGGCTTCAACCACAGCAGGTAAAACTGGCTGATATAGCGTCCTACTCATAACGTAAAACTGATGAAAGTTTATTAAAATTATGTCATTTCAACCAGTTTTGCCCACTGGGACGAAGCTTTAAAAACAAAGTAGTAACGGTTACATGAGTATTGACAGCTAGCAGGAAGTGGTGTACTGCAGTGTGCGTTGATTGGAGGCTGGTACCTGCAGTGGACGACCACGGGTCCGGCATCAGGGGGAGTGGATGCTTTGACCCGCCGTATGAAGGCCAGCAGGCCTGTGGCGTGGTAGGGAACCCCATGCTCCGGCCAGGACGTGAAGTGGAACTGACGCACCTCGTGTTTAGCTGAGTAGCCCCTCTGGAAATACAACATCAGAATAATAAAAAGATTAGATGAGTTACAGAGCCTTCAGAAAATATCATAACCCTTGACATTTTGTTGTATTACAGCCTGAATTCAAAATGGATTAAACATGTTTTTTTCCCTCACCCATCTACACACAATACCCCATAATGACAAAGTGAAAACCTGATTTTAGAAATGTTAGAAAATGTATTGAAAACCAAAAACAGATATCTAATTTACATAAGTATTCACACCCATGGGTGAATACTTTGTACATGGGTGAATACTTTGTAGAAGCAACTTTGGCAGATATTACAGCTATGAGTCTTTCTGGGTAAGTTTCTAAGAGCTTTGAACACTCGGATTGTGCAAAATGTTGCCCATTATTCTTTTCAAAATTCTTTAAGCTCTGTCAAATTTGTTGTTGATCATTGCTAGACAACCATTTCAGGTCTTGCCATAGATTTTCAAGTAGATTTATATCAAAACTGTAACTCTGCCACTCAGGAACTTTCACTATCTTGTTGGTTAGCAACTCCAGTATAGATTTGGCCTTGTGTTTTAGGTTTGTATTCCAAGGCATAAAAGGTATTGGAGTGGCCATCACAAAGCCCTGACCTCAATCCTACGGAACATTTGTGGGCAGAACTGAAAAAGCATGTGCGAGCAAGGAGGCCTACAAACCTGACTCAGTTACACCAGCTCTGTCAGGAGGAGGGACAACATTCAGCCAAGTTATTGTGGGAAGCTTGTGGAATGCTACCCGAAACATTTGACCCAAGTTAAACAATTTAAAGGCAATGCTAGTAAATACTAATTGAGTGTATGTAAACTTCTGACCCACTGGGAATGTGATGAAATAAATAAAAGCTGAAATAAATCATTCTCTCTCTCCTATTATTCTGACATTTCAAATTCTTGAAATAAAGTGGTGATCCTAACTGACCCAAGACAGGGAATTTTTACTTGGATTAACATTTACATTACATTTAAGTCATTTAGCAGACGCTCTTATCCAGAGCGACTTACAAAAATGTCAGGAATTGTGAAATATTGAGTTTGAATGTATTTGGCTAAGGTGTATGTAAACTTCCGACTTCAACTGTATGTAAACTTCCTGTACAGTACAAAAATAAAGGTGTATGCGTGTGTATAGTGAGTATGTTTGTGTTGCTTCACAGTCCCCGCTGTTCCATAAGGTGTTTTTTAAATCTGTTTTACAACAGTCATTTGATGTGGAATAGAGTTCCATGTAGTCATGGCTCTATCTTGTACTGTGTGCCTCCCATTGTCTGTTCTGGACTTGGGGACTGTGAAGAGACCGCTTGTGGAATGGCTTGTAGGGTATGCATGGAATGTTCGGGCTGTACGCTAGTAGTTCAAACAGACAGCTTGGTGCATTCAACATGCAAGTATTACTGAAGTCAGTCTCTTTTTGTTCAGCTGACCACACACGACTGAACAGTAGTGCTGTTAAGAAGGTAGAGCTATGGGACAGACTTCTACCCATTTTAGCTACCCTTGTGTCAATATGTTTTGGATACGGCAGTTTACAATCCAAGGTTACTCCAAGCAGTTTAGTCACGTCCACTTGCTCAGTTTCCAAATGATTTATTCCCATGTTTAGTTGAAGTTTAGGGTTTAGTAAATTATTTGCTTTTAGTTATAGGAATATGTAGGACTAACTTATTCCTTTGCAACCCACTCTGAAAATAACTGGAGCTCTTTGTTAAGTGTTGCAGTCCTTTCAGTCGCTGTCGTAGCTGACATGTACAGTGTTGAGTCATCTACATACAGTGGGGCAAAAAAAGTATTTAGTCAGCCACCAATTGTGCAAGTTCTCCCACTTAAAAATATGAGAGAGGCCTGTAATTTGCATCATAGGTACACTTCAACTATGACAGACAAAATGAAAAAATCACATTGTAGGATTTTTAATGAAAATTATGGTGGAAAATAAGTATTTGGTCACCTACAAACAAGCAAGATTTCTGGCTCTCACAGACCTGTAATTTCTTCTTTAAGAGGCTCCTCTGTCCTCCACTCGTTACCTGTATTATTGGCACATGTTTGAACTTGTTATCAGTATAAAAGACACCTGTCCACAACCTCAAACAGTCACACTCCAAACTCCACTATGGCCAAGACCAAAGAGCTGTCAAAGGACACCAGAAACAAAATTGTAGACTTGCACCAGGCTGGGAAGACTGAATCTGCAATAGGTAAGCAGCTTGGTTTGAATAAATCAACTGTGGGAGCAATTATTAGGAAATGGAAGACATACAAGACCACTGGTAATCACCCTCGATCTGGGGCTCCACGCAAGATCTCACCCCGTAGGGTTAAAATGATCACAAGAACGGTGAGCAAAAATCCCAGAACCACACGGGGGGACCAAGTGAATGACCTGCAGAGAGCTGGGACCAAAGTAACAAAGCCTACCATCAGTAACACACTACGTGCCAGATGTGTCCCCCTGCTTAAGCCAGTACATGTCCAGGCCCGTCTGAAGTTTGCTAGAGTGCATTTGGATGATCCAGAAGAAGATTGGGAGAATGTCATATGGTCAGATGAAACCAAAATATAACTTTTTGGTAAAAACTCAACTCGTCGTGTTTGGAGGACAAAGAATGCTGAGTTGCATCCAAAGAACACCATACCTACTGTGAAGCATGGGGGTGGAAACATCATGCTTTGGGGCTGTTTTTCTGCAAAGGGACCAGGACGACTGATCCATGTAAAGGAAAGAATGAATGGGGCCATTTATCGTGAGATTTTGAGTGAAAACCTCCTTCCATCAGCAAGGGCATTGAAGATGAAACGTGGCTGGGTCTTTCAGCATGACAATGATCCCAAACACACCACCCGGGCAACGAAGGAGTGGCTTTGTAAGAAGCATTTCAAGGTCCTGGAGTGGCCTAGCCAGTCTCCAGATCTCAACCCCATAGAAAATCTTTGGAGGGAGTTGAAAGTCCGTGTTGCCCAGCAACAGCCCCAAAACATCACCGCTCTAGAGGAGATCTGCATGGAGGAGTGGGCCAAAATAACAGCAACAGTGTGTGAAAACCTTGTGAAGATTTAGGGTATATAGGGTATATGACAAAGTATTGAGATAAACTTTTGTTCTTGACCAAATACTTATTTTCCACCATAATTTGCTAATTATTTTCTGGAATTTTTTTTCTCATTTTGTCTGTCGCAGTTGAGGCGTACCTATGATGAAAATTACAGGCCTCTCTCATCTTTTTAAGTGGGAGAACTTGCACAATTGGTGGCTGACTAAATACTTTTTTTGCCCCACTGTACATAGACACACTGGCTTTACTCAAAGTCAGTGGCATGTCGCTAGTAAAGATTGAAAAAAGTAGGGGGCCTAGACAGCTGCCCTGGGGAATTCTTGATTCTTCCTGGAGTATGTTGGAAAAGCTTCCATGAAAGAACACCCTCTGTGGTCTGTTAGACAGGTAACTCTTTATCCACAATATAGCAGGGCGTGTAAAGCCATAACACATACGTTTTTTTCCAGCAGCAGACTATGACCGATCACGTAAAAAACGCACCGAAGTCTAACAAAACAGCACCCACAAGCATTTTATTATTCATTTCTCTCAGCCAATCAGTCATTTGTGTAAGTGTTGTGCTTGTTGAATGTCCTTCCCTATACTTGCTGAAAGTCGTAGTCTAGAGGTTAGAGCATTGGGCCAGTAATTGAAAGGTTGCTGGATCGAATCCCCGAGCTGACGAGGTAAAAATCTGTTGTTCTGCCCCCGAGCAAGGCTTTAATCCACTATTCCTTGGGTGCTGAAGAAGTGAATGTCGATTATGGCAGTCCCCCACACATTTCTGATTCAGAGGGGTTGGGTTAAATATGGAGGACACATTTCAGTTGAATGCATATTCAGTTCCCCTTGTCAATTTATTTACTGTAAAATAGCATTGTACCTGGTCAAACATTTTTTTCCAAAAGTTTACTCAGGGTTGGTAACAGGCTGATTGGTCAGCCACTTGAGCCAGTAAAAGGGGACTTTGCTAGTCTTTGGTAGCGGAATTACTTTTGCTTCCCTGCAGGCTTGGATGCACACACTTTCTATTAGGCTTAAATTGAAAATTTGGCAAATATGAGTGCCAATGTCGTCCGCTATAATCCTCATATATTTTCCATTCGAGTTGTCAGACCCCGGTGGCTTGGAATTGTTGATCGAAAACAATCATTATTTCACCTCTTCCACACTCACTTTAAGGAATTCAAAATTACAATGCTTGTCTTTCATCATTTGGTCAGATATACTTGGATGTGTAGTGTCAGTAATATCATTCGGTTTTGTGATGTACTGATTTAATGTGCGGAGTTTGCTTTTTTCCCCAAAAATTCATTTTATTGTGCGCCAAAGCTTTTTACTATCAATATTCATGTTATTTATCTATGTTTCATAGCGTAATTTATATTCTATTTAGTCACATGATTTCTTAAATTTGCAACACGTTTGCCAATCGGTGGTGCAGCCAAATCTATTTGCCATTCCTCTAGCCTCATCCCTCTAAACCTATTCCTCATCAATCCATGGGGATTTAACAGTCATTTTCTTAATGGGTACATGCTTATTAGTAACTGGAATAAGCAATTTCATAAACGAGTCAAGTGCAGTGTCTGTTTGCTCCTCATTACACACCACGAACCAACAAATATTCTTCACATCAACAACATAGGAATCACTTCAAAACTTATTGTATGATCTCTTATACACGATATTAGGCCCAGCATGTGGAACTTTGGTTTCCTAGATATGGCTACTATATTGTGATCACTACATCCAATGGATTTGGATACCGCTTTAAACCACATTTCTGCAGAATTAGTAAAGATATGATCAATGTTGATGATTTAAATCCTGTGCTGTTTGTAACTTCCCTGATCGGTTGACTGATACCCGTGAACCAGGTTAAAGGCACTGGTTACAGTTTGAAGCTTTTTCTTGAGTGGGCAGCTTGATGAAAGCCAGTCAATTTTGAAATTGCCCAGAAAATATACCTCTCTGTATCACATTCGTTATCAAATATTTCACAGATGTTACACAAATACTGACTGTTAGCACTTAGTGGTCTATAGCAGCTTCACACAAGAATGGGCTTTAGGTGAGGCAGATTAGCCTGTAGCAATATTACTTAATCAGTATTTAACATGAGATCCTCTCGAAGCTTTACAGGAATTTGGTTCTGAATAAAAACACTACTGGCATTTCTGTAAATGTTATAACCCTGTATTGCTCCCACTGTATCAAAAATATTATCCAAGTATATCAGAGATAGAATATGTCATTCGTTACTAGCAAATTATTGATATCATGAACCTAGTTTCTTAATCTACATAT